>NC_133382.1:18892775-19003996 GCF_049309525.1 Garra rufa
CTTGACATAGATAGAGATGGGCGATAGCAAGCGTTTTAAGAAGTGTATTCCTCTGAGTCATCCAGCTCCCCTGGGACTGGATGCTATGGTACAGGTGTGGCCGAGGCCTTCGCCTGTACGCATTTCCCCCGATCGCTCTGCTCCCTGGAGTTCTGGAAAGAGTGCGCCAGGACGGGATTCGCCTCCTGCTGGTGGCCCCGTTCTGGCCGGGTCGAGTGTGGTTCTCAGACCTGACTTCTCTCCTAGACGGCCGCCATGGGAAATTCCGATCAGGAGAGATCTCCTCTCACAGGCAGGAGGGGCAATCCTGCACCCCCGCCCGGAGTTGTGGAAGTTGTGGGCGTGGCCCCTGAGGGGGCACGACTCCTAGATTCCGGTCTCTCAACCGAGGTTGTTGAGACCATTCTCCAATCCAGAGCTCCCTCTACGAGAAGACGTACACCGGGAAAGTGGAATGTGTTTTGTCGCATGGTGCAAGCAGCACCAAATTGAACCAGTTTACTGCCCGTTGGCTTCAGTGCTGGACTTCTTGCAAGCCCGCCTTACGGCCGGCAACGCTCACTCTACATTGAGGGCTACGTGGGCGGCCATAGATGCCTTCCACGCTCCCTTTGGTACTACTTCCCTCGGAAGACTTCCCCTGGTGTCACGATTTCTCCGTGGTGCACTGAGGCTGAGGCCCCCGTTGCGCTCACGCGTCCCCACGTGGGACCTGGCCGTGGTACTTGAGGCTCTTTGCAACCCTCCGTTTGAGCCCATTGAAGGAATTTCGGACAGGCTGTTGTCCTTTTAAGACTGCCTTCTTGCTGGCGATCTCCTCTCTCAAGAGAGTGGGTGATCTACAGGCCCTTTCAGTGGCCCCTCTTTTATCGACTTTGCCCCTGGAATGGTCAAAGCGTTTCTGCACCCTAAGCCGGGTTACGTACCCAAGGTGCCGTCAGCAGTGCCACGGCCCGTAGTGCTCCAGGCCTTCTGTCCTCCTCCATACACGGAACCAGAACAGCAGAAGCTTAACTGTATGTGTCCAGTGCTCTGTCCACAGAGCTGCCCTGTGGAGGAAGACGGACCAATTATTTGTATGTTTCGGTCCTCGCAATAGAGGTCTTCCAGCTTCTAAGCTGACTCTAAGTCGGTGGATTACGGATGCCATTTCAATTGCTTACAAGTCCTCCGGTCTTCCCTCTCCGATGGAAGCCAAGGCACACTCGACCCGCAAATTGCGGCGTCGAAAGCATTCATGTCAGGGGTTCCCCTGCAAGATATTTGTAACGCTGCGGGATGGTCCACGCCGCTCACATTTGTCAGATTCTATGAACTGGATCTCCCCAATACCCCGGGCTCTGTTGCCCTCCTCTCTGACGCTCCCTCTACTAGTAGAGCTGTCTAATTGTGTTTTTGCTCCAGCAGACTCCTTGAGACTATTTTCTCCTTACAACTGATTCGGGCTACTTTCGCCCTCTCTACAATGGCCGAGGCCATTTCCTGCTCTGATAGCAGCTATAACCCGGGCTTCTTTCGCCCGTTGACGAGTGAGGCTGAGGCCCTCGTTTCACTCGGGCTACTTCCGCCCCAATGCTAAGACGGTTGAGGCCGCACTATCATGCTTAATAGCAACAACTACTCTGGGCTACTTTCGCCCTTCTCGTGAGGGGACTGGAGCAATCACCATAGGCTACTTTCGCCTTCTACATACGGGCTACTTTCGCCCTTTACCTCGGGCTACTTTTGCCACGGGCTACTTTCGTCCGTAGGCAAGTGAGACTGATTCCCTCGTTTCACTCGGGCTACTTCTGCCCCTATACCCAGGTGGGCTGAGGCCCCCTGTGCAATCATGGGCTACTTTCGCCCTTTTCCTTGGGCTACTTTCGCCCTTTACCTCGGGCTACTTTCGCCCCTTTTGCCACGGGCTACTTTCGCCTGTTGGCGAGTGAGACTAATGCACTCGTTTCACTCGGGCTACTCCTGCCCTTTATACAAGCGGACACTATATACTCTGGGCTACTTCCGCCCTTATATCCAAGTGGGCTAAGGCCCCCTCTTCTACCATAGGCTACTATCACCTCTTTTACTCGGGCTACTATCAGGGCGATACTAGGGCTACTTCCGCCCTATTCCCAAGACGGCTAAGGCCGCAAGTGTCTAGCTTGGCAGCTACTATACTCTGGGCTACTTTCGCCCCTTACCCTGGGCTACTTTCGCCCTTTTTGCCACGGGCTACTTTTGCCCGTTTGCGAGTGAGGCTGAGGCCCTCGCACCACTCGGGCTACTTCCGCCCTACTTGTATTTCTATTTCGGCTGAGGCCGTTTTAATGCTTGAGAGCAACTATACTCAGGGCTACTTTCGCCCTTTTGACGAGAGAGGCTGAGGCCCTCGTTCCACTTGGGCTACTTTCGCCCTTCTTCTAAGACGGCTAGGGCCGCACCTTACTCAGGGCTACTTTCGCCCCTTACCTCGGGCTACTTTCGCCCTTCTCTCTCCACCCGCTCCACACACTGAGCAGGGCTTGGAATTCTGGCGGCATGGGCATATCGTTCCCAAAGCGTAGTGACGCAGCTCGACGTTCCCGAAGGGGAACGCCTCGGGTTTCGTATGAAACACTAGTTCCTCTAGGGAACGAGACGCTGCGTCGCCTACCACAATTCTGGCATCCCTGCAGCGCTCCTGGTGGCAGAAGCTGCCGGCTGCATTCACCGCATGTGCTTTATAGCTTCCTGGTTCCTGACGTCACCCCATCCGTGACGTCACACGCGATTCTCTATTGGACTGATTACACACGTGATTCAGAGCGTAGGCACACTGGAGGCGTTCCCAAAGCGTAGTGACGCAGCGTCTCGTTCCCTAGAGGATCTAGGGTTTCATACGAAACCCGAGGCGATTTCTACTATTAAATTCAGATAAGACCGAGATATTACTTATTGGACCAAAAAACAGTACACAGAATCTCTTAAACTGCAATTTGCAACTAGACGGATATACTGTTATTTCCTCTACAGTCAAAAATCTGGGTGTTATATTAGACAGCAACCTGTCTTTTGAAAATCATATTTCTCATGTTACAAAAACAGCATTCTTCCATCTTAGAAACATTGCTAAGCTACGTGTTACCTGTCTCTGATGCAGAAAGAGTTTGCAGAGAGTTCATGCATTCATGACGTCTAGACTGGACTATTGTAATACACTACTAGGTGGTTGTCCGGCTTCTTCAATAAATAAGCTACAGATAGTCCAAAATGCAGCCGCTAGACTCCTTACCAGATCAAGAAAATATGATCATATTACCCCAATTTTACGGTCTCTACACTGGCTACCTATTAGGTTCCGTATCACTTACAAAATATTACTTCTTACCTGTAAGGCCCTTAATGGTTTAGCTCCTGTATACCTAACTAGTCTCCTACCACGCTACAATCCTTCACGCTCCCTAAGGTCGCAAAACTCTCGACTTTTAGTAGTACCTAGGATAGCAAAGTCCACTAAAGGAGGGAGAGCCTTTTCACATTTGGCTCCCAAACTCTGGAATAGCCTCCCTTATAACGTTTGGGGTTCAGACACACTCTGTTTGTTTAAATCTAGATTAAAGACTCATCTCTTTAGCCAAGCATTCACATAATTTATCTCATAACGTTGTACTTCAGTTTCATCTGATCAAATGCACATCAACATTCTTCAGCTTGGGCTAAACACATAATTTTTGCTTGGTTGGAACAGCAGCTACACTAATTATTTCTCTATTTGTTTTCCTGTTTCTGCCATGGGATTTCCATCCCATGGTAACTAGGAATTACACAAGATTCAGCCTGGATTCAGAAGAAGAGATGATGCCAACCCCCCAGAGGACCGCTGATGATGCCAGTCTTGAAACAACATACAGCACTACACCATTTTTCTACAAGTTTGATTGCAACACATAATCATTACTATTAGTGTTCATCATCTGTTTTTGATTTACACCATTACTGTTTTTAATATTTATACCATATGTACATCGACTTAACATACAGTAGTCACCACTAATAAGCTACTAAATATATTGTAGTAGCCTACATTTTTTTTGTACAGCTGCTTTGAAACGATTTGTATTGTGAAAAGCGTTATACAAATAAACTTGAATTGAATTGAATTGAATTGAATCTTAATAACAATGGTAATCGATTAATAAAGGGACACCAATCTGTCAGCCCTCTCTGATCATGCAAATCAGACAGCTTTCAACTGTGATGCCATGGGATGCCGACAGGACTTTAAAGCTGCAACAAACCATGTTGGTAGAGAACCTGGGAGAGAACTCTCCCGACTATCACAGAGTCAGACTAACATCTTTACAAGTTTGTCATCCGAGACTGCATCCTGACACTCGTTCAACAGCAAGTAAAGTACATTTAACTGTAGCGAGCAATGACTAGATAACTTAGCAACAAAAAATAATTGTAAATAATCTTTTTATAATGCAGATTATTCACTCAGTGCCAGCGAGTGTTGGGGAAAGTTACTTTTAGAAGTGATGCATTACAATATTGAATAACTCCCTAAAAAAGTAACTAATTGCGTTACTTAGTTACTTTTTATGGAATGTAATGCATTACATTACTTTTGCGTTACTTTATAAATCTGGGCAGGGCTTGCTTGTTTGTTTTTAATATAAAAAGTTCTATTTTTTTGCTAATGTAAAAGCCTTTTTACAACAAAAGCCTCAGGCTTAGAGAAAAGTAAATTCATGTCTGTACAGTAGACTGCAGAAAAAAAGTCAACTCTTTAGCAATAAAAAAAGGAAAACAAATTGGATCATCGAAGGTCGGCAGCAAAGAAATTGGTTAATAAAATGGAATTAAATACATAAAGGATATTTGTATTATTTAACATATTTTATTATTGTAGGTTTGCGTTCTGAGTTGAATTTCACTGTTTTTATTCATTTTGAGGAATACCGTATCTGTTTTTTTAAGTAAGTGAGATGAATTAATGCATGTTCACATTTATTCTTGAACTAAAGTAACATCTTACTAACGATTTCTCTCAACATGGGGACAGGAGATCTTTTAATCAATAAATGGGGGAAAAGTATTTATTTTAAAAAGTAACTTAGATATTTTCTTGTCAATTAAAAAGTAATGCATTGCTTTACTAGTTATTTGGAAAAAGTAATATTATTAAGTAACTTGCATTACTTGTAATGCATTACCCCCAACACTGGTGCCAGCTGTCAGCTGCCTGCATGTGTGAGGACTTGAATGACAGTGTAGCATGCATTACACATACAATTAGTATAACTGTCACCCCGTGTGGGAAATGAGGAGCCAGAGGAAAACGAGAGGAGCCAGGAATACAAAACAACACTTATTTATTAAATAAAAGAACAGAAATCCAGAGAACAAACAAACACGACGAAACTTTAAGACCGGACAAGCTAATCTGGAACAAATGACTATCCAAACAGAAGCAAAGGGGAGTAGCAACATAACAAAACAGGTGTACACAATCAAGGAAATGAGGGGGAAGTACAAATATGGGCATAAGGGAAAACCAAAGCAAACTGAACAAAACGGGGAGACACAGGAATAAACCAAAACAAAGAACCACAGAGGGGAAAAACACTAGGAAACACAGAAAACAGACTAAAACAGTCTATGAATCCTGACAATCACTCTAGCACCCTCTATTCTAAATCTGTTCTTTAAAAAAACTTGCCCTTTTAGACTTATACTTTATTCATTTACTTACTGCTTGTTTTCTTAAAGAAAAAGTAAAAATAAATAACACCAGCTTCTCTGTTCTTTTTGTATTCTATCTATTTTAGGACTCTAAAACTAGCTTGATTTTTCTTTTTTTTTATTCTATTTTCATTTTATTTATTATATAGTTAAAAAAAAAAACAAAAAAAAAAAAACTTGCTACCTGTACTGTATTAGGCTAAATGAGACTTGTCATAGCACTTGCATGTTATTGCTCTTTTGTTGATTTTGATTGCTTCCATTGTCCTCTTTTGCAAGTCGCTTTGGATAAAAGCGCCTGCTAAATGTATAAATGTAAATGTAAACTCGTTGATGGTAAATAACTCTTTAAAGTGCAATAGGCACTTTATTACTTTTGCTTATTCAACAGGGTTTACAGAAGATTTCATGCAGCAGCAGTAGATTATGCTTAGCAAATTCTGATTAAACATAACCGCAGCAGCTTGCTGAAGACCATCTGGAGTAAGCCACACATGTAGCTAATGATTTGATTGTCCAATGCATTTATGTTGTCTTATTATGCATACTATTATTTTAAACCATCAAAATAACTTTTTATTTTGCTTTTTAGCCAGAAATTATTTCTGGGCGCATGACACTACCATAGGGTGTACAACGAATTTATACTTTAGCCGAATACTTTTGTTAGCTGATTAATAGATTAAAGTTAAGTATTTTTATTCCAAAAAAATAAAAAATAAATAAATAAAAATAATAATAGTAATAATAATAATAATAGTAATAATTACAACTCTTAAAAGACTAATTTGAAACTATTTGCCCAGGCCACCTGAGCCTGAGTCAGGTGGTTGCTGGGGGTTACTTCATCTATCAGCCTATAACTTGATTCCTGTTCATTAATGACACACATAGTGCGCATTTGTATCTAGGTAAGTTTGAGCTATTGGGTCAGACACACAGTTATTTAGATCATTAGTTAAATAAAGATATAGCATATGCTTTGGCAGTAGCAAGTTCCTGTACTTGCTTGCAGCAGCAGCAATAATCCACAACATCAGCAATAACAAACAACAGCAGCAATTCAGCATCAGTAGCAGCAGCATAGCATATCTATTCCCACCAAGACCAAATACATTAACATTATCATATCCATTGCCATGCTAAAATCTTCAGAGAGTTGTCATGGAAGAAATGCCTATTTCTTTCATGAAACTCTAGATGGCGCAGGCTGATTGGTTGTCTTGGTTACGTATGGTAACCCTTGTTCCCTGATGGAGGGAATGGAGACCTTGTGTCGAATGTACGGCACTAGGGGTCGCTCTTGAGAGCCCAAACACCTCTGATGCTTTGTATTTGTTCTGTTCTGAGGAGCCCAGAAGCGTCTCAAACACACTCAGAGGCAGTCCCGGAGTTGTGGCAGGGGGTAACGTGTGAAATAACATGAAAAAGGACTCTCTTTAAGGGAGTACACAGAGGGAAAGTTCTGAGGTGGGCTCCACATGAGGGGACCTAAGGACAGTAGTCTGTCTATGGGAAACACCTTAATTAGTGAATATAGGTGGGGATACACTCGTAGGACCACAAACCAGGGGTCCTACACATGGGGCATAATACAGTATAAGGGTTCACAAGAGAGAACTTACTTATTACTGGATTGAATAGCAAGTTCCTTTGCTGAACTTAACTATGTGGAAAAAATGTTATAGTGATGGAAAGGGGGGTTCAGGGTTCACTGTAAAGGAACTTTTTCTGAACTAAAGACGTATTCGCACTGAGGAAGGGGGAGAACGTTATGGCAAGCTCTACACCATGCCAGTCCCCTGAGTCCCAGAGCTTGAATTTTGGATGATACTGGTTCCATTCGAAGTTATCGAATCTCGCAAATGTGTTAGGTGTAGACCAACCTCCAGCTCTACAGATGTCTGTTAGAGAGGCCCCATTCGCTAGTACTGTTGAAGCAGCGATACCCTGGTAGAGTGGATTTGGGGACAGCCTTCCCTTTCTGCTGTCCTCCGAACAGACAAAGAGCTGGTCAGAACATCTGAAGTCCTGAGTATGTTCCATGTAATGCGCAGGGCACGGACTGGACATAACATGGACAGGTTAAGGTCTCCTCCTTGGAAGGAGTAGCTTGCAAGGTGACCACCTGATCTCTAAACTGAGTGGTGGGTGCCTTGGGCACGTATCCAGGCCGGGGTCTCAAGATAATGTGAGAGTTTACCGGCCCAAATTCCAGGGCTTGGAGGTGTCCCACTCTTAACTGAAGTGAGCGCAATCAGGAGGGCCGTCTTATCGAGAGCACCAAAGTCAACTGATTGGAGGGGCTCAATGGATGCTGTTGTAGCCCCTGGAGGACCACTGACAGATCCAAAGAGGGGATGAGGTGCAACCTAGGGGGGTTCAGCCTCCTGGCACCTCTGAGAAACTGATAACCAGATTCTGCTTCCTCATTCCCATTTGTTTCCTTCTTATAGAAAGGAAGCACTAATCTGATGCCACATCTCTGTGGGTCTTCTCCTTAGGAAGTACACCAGTCTGTAATTTGCGTCAGCTTAGGTTGTTTGGCCGCCTCATAGAGGGAGCTCTGACCTATGCAAACCTATAGAAAGGTTGCCACAGCTGGTGGGAGACTTCTGAAACCTCGCGTCCAGGGACCAAAGATGGAGTTTTTCAGAGAACTGGGAGCAGATTGTGCCTTTCCCCTGAGAAAGAAGATCCTTCCTCAGGGGGTGTGTCAGGGAGGAATGGATGATAGGAGCGCCAGCTCTGAGAACCAAGTCCTGTGGGCCGGTAAGGAGCCACTAATAGGAGCTGTTCTTTGTCCTCCCTGACTTTGCACCGAGTTTTTGCTATGAGGCTCACTGGGGAAAAGGTATATTTGACTGCCAGCTGTGTGCCAGTGTATCTGAGTCTGTGCTGATTCCAAGTAAGAGATGGTGGGCTAGTTGTGACTTGCAAACAGGGTGGGCACCACCATGGTGGTTGATGTACACTGCCGTCGCTGTGTTGTCTTGTCCGGACCAACACACGCTTGCCCTGAACCCAAGGTCCGAATTTCCTTAAGGCCAAGAACACTGTCAACAACTCAAGACAATAGTATGTCAGTGCAGCTGAGGGCCTGACTAGACCCCTGAGGCTGCATGCCCATTGCATCTGGGGTCCCGGCCTTTCTTGGAGGCATCGGACGTACCCAGAATGCACCTGGATATTTGTTCTAAGGGAACCCCTGCCCATAGAAACGAAATGTCCTCCCAAGAACTGAAGGATTTACACCATATGGGTGTGATGTTCACACGGTATGTGTCTTGGTGCCATGTCCATCTCGGGATTCAGGTTTAAAGTCAGTGCTGTAGCAGTCTCATGTGCATCAACTCAGCAGCGAGCACTGCTGATATTAGATGTTATGTGCCCCAGGAGCCTCTGGAAATTCTTTAGAGGGATCGCTGTTCTGCATCTAAGTGTTCTCACGCAGTTAGCACTGACTATGCATGACCTTGTGACAGGTGTTCAGTCATAACAACCGAATCCAGTTGTACATAAAAAAAAAATGCTCCACACTGAGGAGAGTCTTCCCAGTTCACCCGAAGTCCCAGTTGGGCTAGGTGGTTGAGAACCACGTCCCTGTGGGAGCAATCCAATTCTTGCAAGTATACTAGAGTTAGCCAGTCACTGAGAAGTTAAGAATGTGTATGCCCACTTCCCTGAGAGGAGTAAGGCAGCCTCCGCGACCTTTGAAAAAGACACAAGGCAACAGCCCAAATGTAAGGACCTTGTACTAGAATGCTTGTCTTTCGAAGGCAACCGTAGGAATGAACTGCGCTTTGAAAGGATAGGGATATGGTAGTATACATCTTTCCGGTCTATTGCCACCAACCAATCTTGTTGCCAACACATCTAGTAATGTGTAGCATTTTGAACGGGAGCTTGAACAGGGCCAGATTCAAAAAGATTTTTAACCAAGACTCCACCATCCTTTCTGAAAATAATGAAGTAGGGAGTGTAGAACCCTTCCCTCCATTCCGGCTGAGGGGACCGGCCAGAAGAGTTGCGATTTCCCACCCAAGGACGGCAGCATTCTTGCCCTGAACCGAAGTAGTAGAGTGCTGCTGGGCACGGGTGGCACCTCGCAAACTAATTGCATAGCTGAGTGGATGTTTCTTGAGAAACCAACAAGCGGGATTAACCAATCCTTTAGACTCTCCGTTGGTAAACTCAAGGGGACCTTGTGGCTGGTCGGAACAAAGAACACTGTGGTTGGGGGAAAAAGCCCTGGGGGCTACCCCTTAGCTGGACCCCTATTGAGGGAGATGAGAGAGGAGAAGCTGGTATACCATGTTTCAGCCGAAAAAAGGCCTACCATGATTTCGTCAGCATTTCGTGCATTTTGCTCTTTCAATACGGCCGCCATTTTGAGTGTCTGCCTGCAACTGAGACTGTCAGTCAAGGCGTCAGCATCATATGGTTCACGCCTTCCCTCTGATGCTGCAGTTTTAACCATCCAGTTTTCTAGGGGCTTCAAACAAGAATCAAGTCATACTGAGACTATCAACCCTGTCTGAAAGCCCGATTGGGAGACGCAAGAAACGAGTGATCTGCAGGGGTTTTACCCGGTGGAACTAAAACTTGTTTCGTTTGCTCACTGCCGACGCACATCGTTGCGGCCTCATACCCAGAAATAGAAGGACTGGAAGCAGTCGAGGTGAGTCGCGGGTTCTTCGAAAAGAGCGCGACTTGTGAGCAGAGCGTACCCATAGTCATGTCCTTGCAAGCAGAACATAAACCATCCATGAACGCTGTTTCAGCGTGAGAAAGCCTGAGTTTTAGTTTCGACGTAGGAACTGCAACCAGAAGGACATGGAGGAAAAGGCATTGTAACAAACAATCCATCTGTGCCAGCTCTTTTAGAGAAATTGCTCTTTTAAGAGGAAATATGCTGTTGAAGTACCCAGGGCTACTCTCACAACACTTGGCTGTGTTTGAGAGGGAGAGACGCTGTTCCATGCCATCGATCCAGTGACGAAAGAGGTGAGTGGTGCTGCATCTCACAGAGAGATCCGAAGAATAGAACGAATGAGCAGATCGCATGCTGGCCTATTTATACCCGGATGTCCGGGGCGTGGCCAGCTATGCATATCTGCACAACCAATTTTCATTGGCCTTTTCTCAAAGCATCAGAGGTGTTTGGGCTCTCAAGAGCGACCCCTAGAAGGGGAACTGATGACATTTACAGCCTTATATGACTTGGCACAAGCTGATTGGATCATGTCGTGTGCGCAGCTAATGAATTTGCACCTTTACCTTTAAATGCCTGGCTGGCATTCACTTGAGCTTTTCACAGCGCACTTTCAGGGTTTTTATGAAACCCTCCACCTTCCCCAGCTCCACCTGTATAGATCTGCTACGGGTTATTTTATATGTTATTTGTGCAGCAGCAATATGTCTTGAATACTCACAGCACTGTATCGCCATATGCTTTGGCAATAGCAAGTTCCTGTACTTGCTTTCAGCAGCAGCAGCAGCAATAATCTACAACTACAGCAATAACCAACAGCAGCAGCAATTCAGCAGCGTAGCAGATTTATTCCACCGAGACCAAATACATGGAAGAACTCCTGTGATGATGTTAATGTTTTGAGGTGCACTCTTGTCATAAATTAATCTATTACTGTTCCTACATAATTTTTTAGCAACAAATAGTGGTAAGGTATATATTAAGGAGTCTTAGACCTTTCCAACGACAGTTGGTCATGTTTAGATCAGGATTTCATTGTAATATATTAAAGCAAATTGAATTTGAATCCAGGTTGTCTGTGTTTTTCTCTTACCACCTGCATAAAAATCCCTGGTCGAATTATCTTTTATAGACGTCCATATGAGAAACAATTACCATCGGAATAAGGTTTATGTCTCCCTTATCACACACACCCAATTCAGCTATGATGAGTTGAATCAGGTGCATTAGATGAGGGAGAATGTGCAGTGCTGGGGATCCACCAGGAAAGGTTTGAAAACCCTGCTCTAATGCATTAGTACTGTAAAGAGTTATTTTCTTTGGTCACAAAAATAACATTTCTTAGAGTTGATATGAAATTACACTGAATGTTCACTGGACGAACAGATTGATTGTAATTTTAATTCCGCTACAGTTACTTCTGGCAGCTGAGAAATAATTAAAATTAATTACAGTTAATTATAATTATTTATATACATTTTCATTTTGAGCTAATTTGCTGCAATATCAGTGCCAAAAATAGCTGCTTAATATTTTTGTAAAACTGCAATCTAGTGTCTGTGTCAGTTCTGGCAGGTCATGTTAGTCAAGCTCGCAATGCGCTGCTCAATGGCTAATTTCCCACCTCCATCCCTGACTCCTCCTCTTGTCAGTACAATTCTAAATATACATTAAATTATTGAACCTAAATGATTTCTGCAATACATTTGTTGTTCTGTTCTGTTTACCCTGGGGAATTATTGCTGCTCTTTCTGATGTTATCAATGCTAGGCTGCTCAGAGTTGCCCAGAATAGAACCATACCGCCAATCCAAAATGTATGCTAATTGTCAGTCATCTTTGACGATAGTGGTCCTGACAGAAATACATTTTTGTGGAAACTGCAAAACATTTACGTTTTAATTTATTATGCAACCTTTCTAATTTCAAAGAATATTTATTTCTTTGAAATTTTCTTTATATTTATTGAGTAATATTAAAGAAATAATTCAAATAATTTTTGATTTAAATAGTTAATTTTGTTCTTGTGTGTTATTTCTTATCCTTAAGTTATTCTAAACCCATATTACTATTTAGTGATGCTTGTGAAGTTAGTTCCCCTTCGGGAACGTCGAGCTGCGTCACTATGCTTTGGGAACGCCTTCAGCGTAACCACGCTCTGAAACATGTGTCTAATCAGTCCAATAAGAAAACGCGCTGTGACGTCACGGACGGGGTGACGTCATGAACCAGGAAACTATAAAGCACATGCGGTGAATGCAGCCGGCAGCTTCTGTCTTTCAGTCGCGCTCTATGTTGAATGTGTTTGTCCTCTCAGTGCTGTTTTTCAGAGCCAGTTTGCTCTACTTTTATTTGAGTACTGAGATAGATAGGAAAAGCAAATAATGGGCGATAAAAGCAAGAGTTTCAAGCGTTGTGTTCCTCCATGCCCCAGATACATCACGGCTGAGGACACACACACGCTTTGTGTATCTTGCTTGGGGGCGAAGCATGCCCAGTCAGCCTTCGAGGAGGCTGACTGTGTGCATTGTTTGCGGCTTCCTCTCCGCACGCTTCGCTCCCGGAGGGCTCTTTTCGAGGAAGGAGCCCTCGCCAGCATTCCCCGCGGATTAGGCCCCGCTGCTGCCGAGGCAGAGCGGCGTCTGCATTCGTGGGGTTCGCAATTAGATCTAGTATCGAGTTTGGAGACGGGTGAATCCCTTTCTCCATCCTCCTCTGCTAGATCGTTGCCCCTCTCTGGTGTGGAAGCCCGCACTGCGGCTTCTTCCCCCCAGGAGGAGCGCTCGACCCTTCGTTTGTCTTCCTCTGAGGAGGAGGACGCAGAGATGGTCGAGGAGGCTGGTCCCACGCCCTCCCAGCCTGTCGAGTACGAGGAGTTAGTGGAGGTTATCACACGTGCTGTTGCCAAATTAAAGATGGAGTGGCCAGACGTTGTGACTAAAGTTCAGACTGATACTAGGTCTAAATTAAATGAAAGGTTTTTGCCATCCAAAACCACACCTCCACGCCGAGGCCTTCCATTCTTTCCCGATCTCCACACTGAGGTGTCGAGATCGTGGTCTAAGCCATTTTCCACCCACGTCCACTCCCCCACCGCCGCCATTTATTCTAATGTGGCGGGGGCACGTGAGCACGGTTATGGGGCGATGCCGCAGGTTGAGCAGACGCTCTCTAGTTATCTGTCCCCTAGTTCGGCATCGTCCCTGAAGGCCTCGGCACTCCCCAGCAAGGCGCTTAGAACTACATCATCCTTGCTGGGGAAAGGGTACTCGGCAGCAGGTCAGGCTGGAGCATGCCTACACACTATGGCGGTGCTCCAAGCATATCAGGCCGACCTGCTGCAGGAGCTTGATGAGGGCGAGGACGGGGCAGCGGTCGACGTGAGTGAGCTCCGCCACACTGCTGACCTCGCTCTGCGTGCCACCAAGGAGACTGCCTGAGCCGTTGGGCGGTCCATGGCAGCTATGGTGGCCGCAGAGAGACATCTCTGGCTAACCCTGTCAGATATGAGAGACCGTGACAGGGCCTATTGGTTAGATGCCACGCTTGTCCCTGCCGGCCTGTTCGGCGATGCAGTTGCGGCTGTCGTCGACAGGTTTCAACAATCACGGCAACAAGCGGCGGCATTCCAGAGATTTCTTCCTCGCCGCTCAGGCTCCGGGGCTGCTGGACGGGAGCAGCCCCATCCGAGTACCCGCTCCTCGTACCGCAACCAACAGAAGCGGAGCATCGCGAGGCGTGCTCCTCCCCAAGGAGATCAGGGAGAGACCCTCAGGCGCTCCAGGTCGGAGGCTTCTAAGCCGAAGGTCGACCTGAGGGCCGTCCCTCAGGCAAAGAAGTCCTTGACAAAAAGGCCCTGACGCCTATGGCCCAGGGCCTATGAGAGCAGGCCCCCCTGGGGGAGGATACCCACCCCCAGTGCTCTCGAGAGGCCGGTCTGCCAACCCTGCCACCTCAGGTGCTTCAGGGCGCAGCGGTCCCTCAGCAGCCCCTCTCGTTACATCCGCCCGTCTGTACCGCGGTGCAGAGGGGCTCATCATCTCTAAAACCACCAGAGGTCAGCCTCGAGAGGCTGATTCCCTTAGTAGAACGTTTAGCAGCGTGGAAACTTCTGCCAAATGTGTCTCAATGGGTCCTGCGAACAGTAGAAAAAGGCTACAAAATTCAGTTCGGCGGCTCTCCGCCACCTTTTCAAGGGGTTCTAGCCACTACGGTGGCCCCGCAGCAGGCTCTGGTCTTAGAACAAGAAGTAGAGACTCTTTTAAAGAAAGGGGCCATCGAGGTGGTCCCCCCAGATCTCAGAGAGTCTGGGTTTTACAGCCGCTACTTCATTGTTCCGAAGAAGGCAGCGCCGCATGACCTTGATCATACGGAATGGGTTGCCCCTCGGGGAAAACCCTTTGGTCCTGAGCCACCACTGTAAGGGCCTCATGTACAGCAGGCCAAGAGGTATAACGTTGGACGCTGCTGCCATGAGACCTAGCAGAACCTGAAACTGCTTTACAGTGAGTGAGTGGAGGTCTGGATGAAGGATGGAGGTCTGCGTCCTATTTTAGACCTCAGGCTGCTCAACCGTGCAGTGCTGAGGCTCAAGTTCAGAATGCTTACTGTCAAGCAGGTCGTATCACAAATCAGGTCCAAGGACTGGTTTGTCACAATAGATCTCAAGGACGCATACTTCCATATCTCCATCCTTCCTCAGCACAGGAAGTTCCTCAGGTTTGCTTTCGGGGGCAAAGCGTACCAGTACAGGGTTCTTCCGTTCAGCCTAGCACTCTCACCCAGAACTTTTACCAAGTGTGTAGATGCGGCACTTGTTCCGTTGCGACTCCAGGTCATCCGCATATTGAATTATATAGCTCATCCTGGCGCAGTCAAGAGAAATGGTGGTTCGACATCGAGATGTCGTTCTGGCCCACATGGAAGTTCTGGGGTTAAGACTAAACTCCAAGAAAAGTGTTCTTTCTCCATCTCAGAGAACCACCTATCTAGGAGTAGTTTGGGATTCGACCACGATGCGGGCACAAATGTCTCCCGCACGGGTACAGTCAATTCTCAACGCAGTCGCGAGAGTCAGACTAGGCCACTCACTCACTGTAAAGCAGTTTCAGGTTCTGCTAGGTCTCATGGCAGCAGCGTCCAACGTTATACCTCTTGGCCTGCTGTGCATGAGGCCCTTACAGTGGTGGCTCAGGACCAAAGGGTTTTCCCCGAGGGGCAACCCATTCCGTATGATCAAGGTCATGCGGCGCTGCCTTCGTGCCTTAGACATATGGAAGAAACCTTGGTTCCTGTCTCAGGGCCCGGTGTTGGGAGCTCCATGTCAGCGTCTGACATTAACTACGGACGCCTCCCTAACCGGCTGGGGAGCGGTCATGAGTGGCCGCTCAGCCCGAGGTCTGTGGAGTGGACGCCAACTGTCGTAGCACATCAATCGCCTGGAAATGCAGGCCGTGTTTCTAGCTTTGAGACACTTTCTCCCAGACATCAAGGATCACCATGTGTTGGTCCGCACCGACAACACAGCGGTGGTCGCCTACATCAACCACCAAGGAGGTCTGCGGTCGTGCCCCTTGAACGAGCTGGCACACCAGATCCTCGTGTGGTCCCAGGGAAGACTCCTCTCATTAAGAGCAGTCTATATTCCTGGACATCTCAATGTGGGAGCAGACGTCCTGTCGAGGCAGGGGCTGAGGCCTGGGGAATGGAGACTCCACCCAGAGGTGGTGGAGATCATTTGGAACAAGTTTGGCAAAGCCCAAGTGGATCTGTTTGCGAACCAGGAGACAACACATTGTCCCCTCTGGTTCTCTCTGAGTCATCCAGCTCCCCTGGGGCTGGATGCTATGGTACAGGTGTGGCCGAGGCTCTGCCTGTACGCTTTTCCCCCGATCACTCTGCTCCCGGGAGTTCTGGAAAGAGTGCGCCGGAATGGAATTCGCCTTCTACTAGTGGCCCCATTCTGGCCAGCTCGAGCCTGGTTCTCGGACATAATCTCCCTCCTAGACGGCCCCCCGTGGGAAATTCCCATCAGGAGGGACCTTCTCTCACAAGCGGGCGGTCTGATTCTACACCCCCGCCCGGAGTTGTGGAGGCTGTGGGTGTGGCCCCTGAGGTACCTCCCTCGGGAGACTTCCCCTGGTGTCACGCTTCCTCCGCGGTGCGCTGAGGCTGAGGCCCCCGATGTGCTCACGCGTCCCTACATGGGACCTGGCCGTGGTACTTGAGGCTCTCACTAACCACCCTTTCGAGCCTATTGAGAATATCTCGGACAAGCTGTTGTCCTTTAAAACAGCCTTTCTTTTGGCTATCTCCTCCCTAAAGAGAGTGGGTGATCTTCAGGCCCTTTCAGTGGCCCCCTCTTTTCTAGACTTTGCACCTGGAATGGTCAAAGCATTTCTGCACCCCAGAACGGGCTACGTGCCCAAGGTGCCCTCTACTGTACCGCGGCCTGTAGTGCTTCAGGCCTTCTGTCCTCCTCCCTTTAAAGAACCGGGACAACAGAAGCTTAACTGTGTGTGCCCAGTGCGAGCACTGGACGCATACATCCACAGAGCTGCCCTGTGGAGGAAGACGGACCAATTGTTTGTGTGTTTCGGTCCTCAAAACAGAGGTCTTCCAGCTTCTAAGCAGACTCTAAGTCGGTGGATTTCGGATGCCATTTCCTTATCATATAAGTCCTTGGGCCTTCCCTCTCCCTTGGAAGCCAAGGCGCACTCTACCCGCAAGGTTGCGGCTACCAAGGCTTTCCTGTCAGGTGTCTCCCTGCAGGACATATGTAACGCTGCGGGTTGGTCCACGCCACTTACGTTTGTGAGGTTCTACGAGTTAGACCTCCCTCATACCCCAGGCTCTCAGGCCTTGCTTTCTGATGCCTCTACCACGAGTAGGGCCCTTTAACGTGGGGCTTTCCCCCCCATCCTCCATGTGAGACTATTTCTCCAGGGCCTAGTGCCCTCACCTACCTGTGGGCTGAGGCCCCTTCTTATCCTGCTTGTCAGCAGTAGTTATCTCGGGCTACTTTCGCCCCTAGGTTATCTATGAGCTAAGGCTCCCTCTATCCTGCTTTGTCAGCAGTAATTATCTCGGGCTACTTTAGCCCTTATTTGTCAGTGAGCTGAGGCTCCGTCTATCCTGCTTGATCAGCAGTAATTACCTCGGGCTACTTTCGCCCTTATTTATCAATGAGCTGAGGCCCCGTCTATCCTGCTTTGTCAGCAGTAATTATCTCGGGCTACTTTCGCCCTTATACTTGTCACACCCTCTGCACGATCCCTCAGCCCCAATCACCACGATCCTCCACCAACCAGCCAATCACCACCACAGCACACCCGTGAACCATCACCAGAATACTAATCACCGTCACCTGCACCAGCAATCACCACACCCCTTATATACCTACCTCTGCCACTCACTCACCGGCTGGTATCGAAGTTGCATGGATGCTTCTCTATGGATCTTCTCCCCCTCCTGTTATCTCTCCTGTGCTCCTCGTGGATTCTTCCGATGTTCTCCTGTGCTCCTCGTGGATTGCTCTGATGTTCTCCTGTGAAACACGTGAATCGTGTTAGAGGGAAGTGACTATTGCTAACGCTATGATCCTTATGAACTTGAACTCACCTGTTGTGTTTGTTTGAAGATTTGACCACAGAGACCTTTACTCACCTGATTGCACGTGTGTTGAACTGTGCACGTTTGTTAATAAATACCTTGAAAGATACTCACCTTCTCCCTTTGTGTGTGGTCGTGACAGGATACCAGCCCTTAAAATATTAACTCACCGCGTCACTCATGGAGGCGAGCGCCGCTATCACCGAAGACACCCCCGATCCATTTGCGGATATGGTAAACGTCCTTCGTCAATCTCTACCTGCTGCTCCAACGACGATTTCCAACACGCCCCTCTCTCGCCCCATGAGTTATTCCGGAGACCCGGGTGGTTGCAATGGTTTCCTCCTGCAAAGTTCCCTCTATATTGAAGCCAACGCACACCAGTTTCCTAACGAAATTTCTAAAATATCTTTTATGATTTCCCTCCTCACTGGACAGGCACTCCAATGGGCAGACGCACTCTGGAATTCACGGAGCGACGCTTTAATCTCCTATAATGCTTTCGTTGCCCACTTCAAGGACGTGTTTGGAGCTGCGCTCACTCCCCTTTCCGTGCACGACGAACTGATCACTCTGAATCAAGGTGCGTCCAATATCCATGAATACACCCTGCGCTTCCGCTCCCTAGCGGCCACCAGTGGTTGGAACCAAGTAGCTCTCCTAGCAGCCTACCGTAAGGGGCTTAAACCCCAGATCCGCAAGCATATGGTTATTTACGATGACAACGTGCCGCTGGAAACCTTTATTAAGAAGGCAGTAGGCATTTCTCAACATCTCTCAGCGTGTCCTTCTACAAAGTCTGTACCCAGCTTCCCTCCACTCCGAACACCGTCACCCCAACGAGATGCGGAAGAGCCTATGATTACTGACTCCTATCGCCTGGATCCTGCGGAGAGGAAACGACGAATTAATAATCGTCTGTGCCTATATTGTGGAGAAGCCTCTCACTTCATCAGTGCCTGTCCAGTCCGCCCGCCTCGTCCAATGGTGAGTACCGTATCTATTACTCCGGCCATGTCTCTCTTACCCCATATTACCGCTGAACTAATAGTAAACTCTCGTACTCTCCCCATCTATGTGCTCGTGGATTCCGGAGCGGCTGGCAATTTTGTTTCATCACACTTCATTGCTAAACATCGAATTCCCACCGTTCAAAATGAGGTCACATACCAAATTACCACAATCCAAAACTCACCATTGGGCGATGGTAAGATATCTCGCCGGACCAGAAAAGTGACCCTCGTCTCCCAACACAACCACCGTGAACATCTGACCCTCCTGGTACTCCCGCGAGCCAACGTGGATGTCATCCTGGGCAGACCATGGCTCATTAAGCACCAACCCCGCATAGATTGGAGCACAGGAGAAGTCCTGGAGTGGGGCAAGACGTGTGAGAGCCACGGCTACCGTCCTTCCTCGTCAGATGCAGAGTCTCCATACCGTCCTATCCCTCTGCACGCCACCACCATAGAGAGCCCTGCCACTCAATCCGCCACCGCCATTCCCCCCGTCTATCAGTCTTTCACCGATGTCTTCAGCAAGGAACGGGCCACACAACTACCACCGCACCGGCCCTGGGACTGTAGTATCGACCTGCTGCCAGGCGCCAAACTACCCCACGGGAAGATCTACCCCCTCTCACGTCCTGAGCAGGAAGCCATGGAGAATTACATCCAGGAGGCTCTCCAACAGGGGTTCATCAGACCTTCCACGTCCCCAGCAGCATCCAGTTTCTTCTTCGTCCCCAAGAAGGATGGTGGGCTCAGACCTTGCATAGACTACCGGGTGCTCAACGACGCCACGGTGAAATTCGCCTATCCACTTCCTCTAGTGCCAGCTGCCTTGGAGGAACTACGGGAAGCCCGCGTCTTCACCAAACTCGACCTCCGCAGTGCATATAACCTGATCCGTATCCGAGAAGGAGATGAGTGGAAGACCGCCTTCATCACCCCCACCGGTCACTATGAATATCAGGTGATGCCCTATGGCCTGGCTAACAGTCCTTCCATATTTCAGAATTTCATGAACGAAATCTTCCGCGACTACCTCCATCGATTCGTAATCATCTACATTGACGATATCCTCATTTACTCACGTAACCTCAAAGAACATCAAGACCACGTCCGTCAGGTTCTCCAACGCCTCCGTGAGTACCAACTCTATCTAAAATTAGAAAAATGTGAATTCCATCAGCCCTCCATCTCCTTTCTCGGATACGTGATCACTGCGGAGGGAGTTCGCATGGAAGCCGGCAAGGTGGACGCAGTGGCCAAGTGGGCGGAGCCCAAGACGGTGAAGGAGCTTCAGCGTTTCTTAGGCTTCGCTAACTTCTACCGACGCTTTATAAAGAACTATAGCCTCCTATCGGCTCCACTCACTTCCCTCTTAAAGGGAGGACGCCGGGTACTACAGTGGACTCCAGAGGCTCAGCAAGCCTTCGACCGTCTAAAGCAAATGTTCACCACCGCTCCCATCCTCAAGCACCCCGACCCTTCAAGGCCCTTCGTGGTGGAGGTAGATGCGGCGGACGTGGGCGTAGGAGCTGTGCTGTCCCAGTGGTCTGATGAACCCCGATCCCTCCATCCGTGTGCGTACTATTCCAAAAAACTCACCCCAGCTGAGCAGAATTATGGAATTGGAGACCGCGAACTGCTGGCCATAAAGCTCGCCCTCGAAGAGTGGCGGCACTGGTTGGAAGGAGCCCAGTTCCCCTTCACCGTAATAACCGACCACAAGAACCTCCAGTACATTCAGCACGCCAAGAGACTAAATGCCCGCCAAGCTCGCTGGTCATTATTCTTTGCCCGATTCAATTTCAACATTACTTACCAACCCGGCCATAAAAACACCAAAGCAGACGCCCTATCACGTATGCACTCACCTGAACCTACTTCTGACGATCCTGATCCAATTCTACCCCCATCTGTCTTTCTCGCACCCATACTATGGCAGCTGGATGAAGATATACGGGCCGCCACCTTCGAGGAACCTGCACCACCGGAGCTTCCCCCGGGTCGTGTCTATGTCCCAAGCCGTCTCAGACCCCTTCTGTTGGATAGTACGCACACGTCCCCCGGCTCAGGACATCCTGGCAGCAGGCGAACCCTCTCGCTCCTCCAGCAGAAATATTGGTGGCCCAACATGAGCAGGGAAGTGGAACGGTACGTCCAAGGATGTTCGGTCTGCGCCGTCAACACAACCCCACGCCGCTTACCCGAAGGTAAATTACAACCGTTACCTATTCCCCGCCGACCCTGGACACACTTGGGCATTGACTTCGCCACAGACCTGCCCCCCTCTCAGGGTTACACCACAATTTTAGTGGTAGTCGATCGATTCTCGAAAGCTTGCAAATTAATACCTCTCAAAGGTCTCCCCACAGCACTAGAAACCGCAGAGGCACTGTTCCACAATGTATTCCGGAACTTCGGACTCCCAGAAGACATCGTGTCCGATCGGGGACCCCAATTCATTTCCAGGGTCTGGCGGGCCTTCTTCCAACTTCTGGGTACCACAGTCAGCCTGTCATCCGGATATCACCCTCAAACGAACGGGCAGACCGAACGGAAAATTCAGGAAATCTCCCGCTACCTTCGGACGTACTGTTCCCAACATCAAAACACCTGGAGCCAGTATCTACCGTGGGCTGAGTATGCGCAAAATTCCCTCCGTCAAACCTCTACTGGTCTAACCCCATTCCAATGTATTCTAGGTTATCAACCAGCTCTGTTTCCATGGACTGGAGAGTCCTCCGAGGTGCCCGCGGTAGATCACTGGTTCCGAGAGAGCGAGAGGGTGTGGGACTCAGCGCACGTCCATCTCCAGCGGGCAGTACGGAGGCATACGGAACATGCCAACCGCCGTAGGTTACCCAACCCAGTTTACCTCCCCGGGGACCAGGTATGGTTGTCCACTCGAGACATACGCCTCCGGCTGCCCAGTAGGAAGCTGAGTCCCCGCTACATAGGGCCCTTCACCGTGCACTCACAGATCAACCCTGTCACCTACCGTCTAAACCTACCTCCACATTACAGAATCGCCCCCTCGTTT
Source organism: Garra rufa (assembly GCF_049309525.1). Classification (NCBI taxonomy): domain Eukaryota; kingdom Metazoa; phylum Chordata; class Actinopteri; order Cypriniformes; family Cyprinidae; genus Garra; species Garra rufa. The sequence goes on from NC_133382.1 coordinate 18,914,859, forward strand.
CACGTTTCCCTACTCAAACGCCACACTGAACCCCTGTTCCCTTCCTCCACAGAATCGGAGTCACCTCCTCCTCCCGACCCGCCAGAGATCCTTGGAGATAACATCTACCAAGTCCAAGAAATCCTAGACTCCCGGCGGCGGAACGGCCAGCTCCAGTACCTAGTGGACTGGGAGGGGTTCGGACCCGAGGAGAGATCGTGGATACCCCGTGACGACATCCTGGACCCGACTCTCCTCGAGGAATTCCACCGCCAACATCCCGAACGCCCAGCTCCCAGAGGTCGTGGTCGTCCCCGTCGCCGTTCTTGGGTGCCTGGAGTCACCCGTGGAGGAGGGGGTGATGTCACACCCTCTGCACGATCCCTCAGCCCCAATCACCACGATCCTCCACCAACCAGCCAATCACCACCACAGCACACCCGTGAACCATCACCAGAATACTAATCACCGTCACCTGCACCAGCAATCACCACACCCCTTATATACCTACCTCTGCCACTCACTCACCGGCTGGTATCGAAGTTGCATGGATGCTTCTCTATGGATCTTCTCCCCCTCCTGTTATCTCTCCTGTGCTCCTCGTGGATTCTTCCGATGTTCTCCTGTGCTCCTCGTGGATTGCTCTGATGTTCTCCTGTGAAACACGTGAATCGTGTTAGAGGGAAGTGACTATTGCTAACGCTATGATCCTTATGAACTTGAACTCACCTGTTGTGTTTGTTTGAAGATTTGACCACAGAGACCTTTACTCACCTGATTGCACGTGTGTTGAACTGTGCACGTTTGTTAATAAATACCTTGAAAGATACTCACCTTCTCCCTTTGTGTGTGGTCGTGACAATACTTCTATGAGCGAAGGCTCGCTTGTTACTCTGCCATTTAGGCATTATTTCTCAGGCTACTTTCGCCTTTTTCCTGCCTACTCGGCAGCCATTATTGGGCATACATGCCCCCTTTTCCTGCTACACATTCAGCAGGTCTTTGAAATTCTGGTGGCGTGGGTGTATCGTTCCCAAAGCGTAGTGACGCAGCTCGACGTTCCCAAAGGGGAACGCCTCGGGTTTCGTATGAAACCCTAGTTCCTCGAGGGAACGAGACGCTGCGTCGCTGTCCACAATTTCGGCATCGCTGCAGCGCTCCTGGTGGCAGAAGCTGCCGGCTGCATTCACCGCATGTGCTTTATAGCTTCAGTTTCCTGGTTCATGACGTCACCCCGCGCGTTTTCCTATTGGACTGATTAGACACGTGTTTCAGAGCGTGGTTACGCTGAAGGCGTTCCCAAAGCGTAGTGACGCAGCGTCTCATTCCCTCGAGGAACTAGGGTTTCATACGAAACCCGAGGCGTTCTCTTGCATGCTACTACTGGACAAAACTTCAGGGCATAACATCTTGCACTGTTTGTTGTAGACCCATGAATGAGGTGATTTTCCAACTAGCCACATGTTAGGAACCAGTTATAGCATTCTAGCAACCACCCAATACAATTCTATTCATAAAGGATGAGAGAAATATATCTAAATCAGAACATCTTATAGAGGAGGAGTTGGGACTTTTTGACTCAGAATGGCTAGTCGACTTTAAATATCTCCCTAGCTATTGTCTAGCCACACCCTGGAGCACCATAGAGCACATAAATGAGCAACTTATGACAAGCCATACCTCAGAACATTGTAGAAAGGTTTGGGCTTTCTTTATTTAGACTGGCAAGTATTCTTTAAATATCAGCCCTTAACCGCAACTTGCACTTTTTCCTGATAATAGCTGAAAGAACTTAAAATGCTCAGTCATGTTGATTGTACAGATAAGAGTAATACATCATTTGAATTTCTAAAAGGTCTACTTTTACTTGTGTACACTCACAGTCTAACATTATGATTTTGTAAAACAAAAAACAAACAAACAGGGTGAGCTGTCTGCCGTCTCGGGCTCCAGGAAATTCTTTTTAAAATGTGTTACAAAAATGAACCAAAACTCAGCAAATACTTGTCACACAGAGAAGAAAAATATATCTACATATGTTCTCTGATAAAGTAGTCTGTATGAAACCAGCACAAGGTACAATCTTTTCTGTCAGAGCTCATTATCTGTAATGTGGTCACACCCATACTCAGCACCCGCTATATATACGGTAATTATTTGTGTGACCAACCATCTGTACCAACATCAGCTGTTCAGCTACACTAGGCTGATGTTTTACATCAATACGGTAAAATGAGACCCATAACTACTGATGATGTCAGTTTAAATCTAGATTGAAGACACATCTCTTTAACCTGGCCTACGATTAACACATTTCTATAATCCAAATCCGTTAAAGGATTGTTTGGCTGCATTAATTAGGTCAACCAGAACCGCGAACACTTCCCATATCACCTGATGTACTTGTTGCATCTTAAGAAGAATGGCATCTATACTAATATTAGTCTGTTTTATTCTTATTCCGAGGTCACCGTAGCCGCCAGTTCCAGTCTGTATCTAGATCAGATGGTCACTGTAGTCCCCTGGATCCAGTCCGTACCCAGCCCAGATGGTGGATCAAAACTTAGATATTACCTCTACAGCCCTGAATGTCAGCAGAGACCATATCAACTTGATGAGCCCCGAAGACGGATCATCAGTAAAAAAACTCCTCACCTAGACGGCCGTTGGCGCAAGATCAAAAGAGTCCTTTGTAAATCTGACTTGGAACATAGAACTTTTGCACTATTGACAGTATTTAATACGACTAAGACTATTGTCCTATTTAATACTGCTTTGACACAACCCATATTGTTAAAAGTGCTGTATAAATAAATGTGATTGATGATGGGACTGTTTTTTTTTTCTTGAATGCATGGAAAGAAGTAGCAAACACCTTGCTAATACTAGGTATGATTTGCTTGTTTCAACAGTTGAACAGGATCTGTTTTCAGAATGGCACAAATGTATGTGGCAGGTCTCTTTGTTTAGATCAGTGTGCTCAATAATGTGTCTTTGACATTCATTATGTATATTTAGATTATACTGTGTAGTAAATAAAATACAAATAATCAAAACCCCCACCCTCCTTCCTCATCAAAACCTCCTCACATTCATTCTTACCTGCCTTACAGTCACACTTTGGCCACAAAGATGGCCCATTAGGAAAGGGCTATTTGTCTCTCAGGTTCTAACACAATGGTTTACACAATTTAAATCAATGTATTGTTTTCTGTGAATGAGTGAGCAAGATCTTACTTTGTTTTGGAATGCTCAAATTGAGTTATGGTACTTACGGTTATAGTGCCTTTGTTTTACTGTCCATTACAGTCTGCTGCATTTCAATTTTGGTGTAACTTGTGTAGGATTTTAGCTCAAATTTATAATGATTCAAATAATGAATTGAATCGAAAAATTCAGGGAAATGATTAAATTGATTCAGAATTAATAGATTTAAGCTTCTTAACCATTCGTCCAGCGAAGTGGTCAATTCAGTATACTTTATCAACTCTTTATCAAGTTTATATTAGAAGTTTATATTACGCTCACTGTCAGGAGCATAAATAAACCAAAATTTTACGTTAGGAAATTTTAAAGCTGAGGTAGCTTGATCTAAACACAGATAGAACTTTTGTGAACATAAAATTCAAGACACTTCTGTTAATGAAACAATGATTTATTGAACTACTCTAGGACACAAAACTAATCTACTAAGACACAAACCCACACACACACACACACACACACACACACACACAGACACACACACACACACACACACACACACACACACACACACACACACACACACACACACACACACACACACACACACACATTCACACGCACACTCATACAGTTTCAGAGATGGGAAGTTATGGATTTTAAGAGAACCCCAAAGTTCTAGTATTTCTTAACTAGTTCTTAGATCGCAACCTTAGAAAACCACAAAAGCAGAGATTTAGCTTTTAACTACTTAAGGAATATTTTGCACCAGTTTCAGCTAAGTAAAGAGAGATCTTGTTTACTTGCGTTCGGTTCAAGCAGAGTTCCACAGGCTTGTCTTTAGCAGAGGGAACCCCGGCTTTGCTGATTGGTTGCTCCTTGGATGACGTCTTCGGGGAAACACATTCGTGAGGAGTGGACTGTTTGCCGGGAGAAGCTTTGATTGGTTGCCTGGTTACGCGGTTTGACGTGCTCGGAGCTCTTCTGCATCAGAGTTGCGAGACTTTGAAGAGTTTGGCAGTCATGAAGTTTCGTTTTTTTCTGTAGAGTTTTGAAGGCACAATCGCATGCTTGGTCCAGTGGTCGAGCGCAGATGGAAAAGCACTCAAACCACAAGAGGCGAGAGCCGTTGAGCGAGGCGAAAGGCGTAAGGCGAAGGGCGAGAGAGCTCAAGCATTGTTCTGTTATGAACCTGATGTTTTAAACGGGCCGCTAGGCACATCCCATGATGCTGGGATCCAATGGTATTGCTAAAGGGGCGGGTCACGCCCCCCTTCCCGTCCTGTAATTCCTTCTGGTACGTGACTTATTAGGATATGGATTTCTCTGCAATTTTTGTTATTAACTTCAATAAACTACTGCAATGCATAAAGTATACACAATATCATTTTCTCATTCATTCATACGAGCTGCATTCATCATGATCTTTCATTGCATATCAAACAGTGGTATATTGCTTGCATGCTAATACATTTGACAACTTCCTCTTCTAAAGGCATATGATGCATAGATTAAACTCCAATGATCACATAAAACACCTCAAGCATATAAAAGAAAACATGAAAACATATGATACTGTTGCTCTAATAGTAATACTAATAAGCTGATCGTTTCTTAAAGCTTGTCTCTGCAGTGTACTCAATTGAGACACGCGCACCGTGGAATGTCAGTCGGGAGGGGGGAACAGGAAGTCCGAAAAGTCACGAGAATCACGCTGGACGGATCATGTGCCTTGCCAGCTTTATGTCAGTAGAAGACTGGAGGTTTGTTTCTTAGGTGCTCTGAGACAAAGAGCATTTTTTCCTCTCTGGTTGCATACGTCGCGTTTTTCAAGAATCAGCTAATTCCGGTCAGGAGTTTAACCCGAGGTGACAATTTACCCTTCGTCTTTCACGAGTCTGTCAGCACAAACCACCCATTATCCTTCTGATTGGATTAACTTTTAGTGCTGCCGTGTTTCCTGGAGTGATAGCGCGAAGGTAAATGAAGTTTGAGGTACACAAAGTTGAAGAAGGCTTCACTCTTCACAGAATCTAATGGCAACTGGCCAGGACAAAGGAATCTTTGAAGTGTGATGACTTGTTCGGTATTTGCGCTTTGCGTAGCCGAATTCCTACACTTGTGTACTTTCCTACATCTGTCACCGAAGCACTTCATTAGACAAACAAATTGTACGGATCGAGATGTACCAAACTGTTACATATAACAAAGCACTTTCAACAAGCGAAGACTAAATAACTTAGTAACAATAAGTAATTGTAATTCATCTTTAAAGTTTTTTTTTTCTTTTTATAATGCAGATTATTCACTCAGTGTTAGCCTGTCAGTCTGAGGCTGCCCACTTGTAGTTGCATGCGTGTGGACTTGAATTCCTTGACACTGTAGCAAGTACACAGCAAAAAAATCTTATTTTACTAAGTATTTTGGTCTTGTTTGTAATCAAAATATCTAAAATTCTTAAATCAAGATGCATTTACTAGATAAATAAAATGAGTAAGATATTTAATCTTGTTTCCTGAGAAAAAAACAACCTAAATTAAGTTAATGCAGTCAACATTTATAAAAATATATTGAAAAAACCATCCCTGCTAAATATTCTATGATGTAAGTTGGTATTATTAAGAAGAGGTAGCATTTAGGAACATCAGCAATTTAGCCATTAAGTGGAAGACCATGTGAAGTCACAGAGCGGGGTCACCAAGTGCTGTGTGGTGAATAAAAGTTGCCAATGCTCTGCTGATTCAATAGTGGAAGAGTTCCAAATTTCCACTGGCACTAATATCAGCACAAAAACTGTATAGCGAGAGCTTTGTGGAACAGGTGTCATGATCGGGGCTGTGGGTTTTCCCTCAGCCACCTGAGGTCGCTGTTTGCACTGCACTCTGATTCATCACGTCTGTTTTGTCATTAACACTGATTCACACACAGCTGTTCACTATCTGGACTCTGTATAAGAACACTCACTCTTCATTCTGTTTTCAGGTCTGCATTGTCTTGTGTCTTTGATGTACTTTTGTGTTCCTGATATCCCTGGTTTTTGATCTTGTTCTTGGTTTTGTTATTTTGTGTTTTAGTTATTAGTTTTGTGCCGTGTTGGCCTTTTGTCTTGGTTTGTTTATTTGTTTTATTAAAACACCTTTCTCCCTGCATTTGGACCCAGACCCTTATTACTTAACGTGACAGAATGCAGACCTGAAAACAGAATGAAGAGTGAGGTGTTCTTATACAGAGTCCAGATAGTGAACAGCTGTGTGTGAATCAGTGTTAATGACAAAACAGACGTGATGAATCAGAGTGCAGTGCAAACAGCGACCTCAGGTGGCTGAGGGAAAACCCACAGCCCCGATCATGACAACAGGTTTCCATGTCCAAGCAGCTGCATGCAAGCTTCACATCACTAAGGTCACTGATCATAAGCTAGATGTGCTCTGTTTGACAGAAACCTGGGTAAAACCAGACGATTACATTATTTTAAACGAGTCCACCCCCCAAGATTACTGTTATAAACATGAACCGCGTCTAAAAGGTAAAGGGGGAGGTGTTTCTACTATTTAATATAATATATTACTATATAATATTATACTACTATATAATATTCTCAATGTCTCTCAGAGAAAGGGCTTCAAATATAACTCGTTTGAAGTAATGGTGCTTCATATAACATTATCCAGAGAAACAAGTACTAATGATAAATCCGCCATGAAGTTTGTACTTGCTACTGTTTACAGGCCACCAGGGCACCATACAGACTTTATTAAAGAATGTGCTGATTTTCTATCCGAGTTAGTGTTGGCCGCAGATAAAGTCTTAATAGTGGGTAATTTTAACATCCATGTTGATAATGAAAAAGATGCATTAGGAACAGCATTTATGGATATTTTGAACTCTATTGGGGTGTCAGGTCCTACTCATTGCCGAAATCATACTCTAGATTTAATACTGTCACATGGAATTGATGTTAATGGTGTTGAAATTCTGCAGCAAAGCGATGATATCTCAGATCATTATCTAGTCTCTTGTATACAGATATCTAAAACTGTAACTGTAAACTGTTAAACTCCTTGCTACAAGTACGGTAGAACCATCACTTCTACTACAAAAGACTGCTTTGTAAGTAATCTTCCTGACTTATCTGAATTCCTCAGCATATCCAATAGCTCAGAAAAACTTGATGATGTAATAGAAACTATAGAATCTCTCTTTTCTAGCACTTTAGATACAGTTGCTCCAGTGCGCTTAAAAAAGATTAAGAAAAACAGTGTAACACCGTGGTATAACGATCACACTCGCGCCCTAAAGAGAAAAGCACGAAAAATGGAAAGCAGCTGGAGGAAAACAAAACTAGAGGTTTTTCGTACTGCTTGGCGTGAATGCAACTTATCTTATAGAAAAGCATTAAAAACTGCCAGATCGGATTACTTTTCGTCTCTCTTAGAAGAAAACAAACATAACCCTAGGTATTTGTTCAATACTGTGGTTAAATTAACGAAAAATATAGCAGAAACAGGTGCAGACATTTCCCAACAGCACAGCAGTAATGACTTTATGAAGTACTTTACCTCCAAGATAGACACTATTAGAGATAAAATTGTAACCATACAGCCGCCCGCTACAGAATCGCATCAGATAATGCGTTGTAGATCTCCTGAGGAACAATTCCACTCATTCTCTATTATAGGAGAGGAAGAATTGTATAAAATTGTTAAATCATCTAAACCTACAACATGCATGTTAGACCCTATTCCATCTAAGCTACTAAAGGAGGTACTTCCAGAAGTCATAGATCCTCTTCTGAATATTATTAATTCGTCACTATCATTAGGATATGTCCCCAAAACCTTCAAACTGGCTGTTATTAAGCCACTCATTAAAAAACCACAACTTGACCCCAATGAACTAATTAACTACAGACCAATTTCGAATCTCCCTTTTCTGTCAAAGATACTAGAAAAGGTAGTATCCTCACAATTATGCTCCTTCTTAGAGAAAAATGCTATCTGTGAGGATTTCCAGTCAGGTTTTAGACCATATCATAGTACTGAGACTGCTCTTATTAGAGTTACAAATGACCTGCTCTTGTCAACCGATCGTGGTTGCATCTCTCTATTAGTGCTACTGGATCTTAGTGCTGCGTTTGATACTATTGACCACAACATTCTTTTAAATAGACTTGAAAATTATGTAGGCATTAATGGTAGTGCACTGGCTTGGTTCGAATCGTACTTATCAGACCGTCATCAGTTTGTGGCAATAAATGAAGAGGTATCATTTAAATCGCAAGTGCAGTATGGAGTACCTCAAGGCTCAGTACTAGGGCCATTACTTTTTACGCTTTACATGTTACCCTTGGGAGATATCATCAGGAAACATGGTGTTAGCTTTCATTTTTACGCTGATGATACTCAGCTCTATATTTCTTCGCAGCCCGGCAAAACATATCAATTAAAAAAACTAACAGAATGCATAGCTGATATTAAAAACTGGATGGTGAATAACTTCTTACTGTTAAATCCTGAAAAAAAAAAAACAGAGGTGTTAATTATTGGGCCTAAAACCTCTACAAGTAATGACCTAAAACACAGTCTAATACTAGATGGCTGCTCTGAAAATTCATCGTCATCAGTTAGGAACCTAGGCGTCCTATTCGATAACAATCTCTCCTTTGAAAGCCACATTTCTAGCATGTATTTAATATCTTGCTAATTACGTATAAAGCCCTCAATGGTTTAGCTCCTCAGTACTTGAGCGAGCTTCTATCGCATTATAGTCCCTCACGTCCGCTGCGTTCTCAAAATTCTGGCAATTTGATAATACCTAGAATATCAAAATCAACTGCCGGCGGCAGATCATTTTCTTATCTAGTGCCTAAACTCTGGAACAATCTACCTAACACTGTTCGGGAGGCAGACACACTCTGTCAGTTTAAATCTAGATTAAACATCTCTTTAACCTGGCTTACACATAAAACATTAACACATTCCTATAATTCAAATCCGTTAAAGGATTGTTAGGCTGCATTAATTAGGTCAGCCGGAACCGAAAACACCTCCCATAACATCTGATGCACTCGTTGCATCGTAAAAAGAATGGCATCTACGCTAATATTAGTCTGTTTCATTATTATTCCGAGGTCACCGTAGCCACCAGACCCAGCCTGTATCCGGATCAGATGGTCACTGCAGTCCCCCGGATCAAGTCCGCACCCAGCTTAGATCATGGATCACCACCTGGAGATGACTTCAATAGCCATGGATGTCAACCAGATGAGCTCCAGAGACGGATCATCACTAAAGACCTCGCCAACCTAGACCGCCATCAGTGCTACACCACAGGAACCTGATGAGTTCTCTACAATCGGACATTGGTACAAACTGCTGGTTTCGTCTGGCCAGAGGAGAACTGGTTCCCCGACTGAGCCTGGTTTCTCCCAAGGTTTTTTTCTCCATTTCTGTCACCTGTGGAGTTTTGGTTCCTTGCCGCTGTCGCCTCTGGCTTGCTTAGTTGGGGACATTTTCCAGCGATATCGTATACTATTTGAACTGAACTGACGATGATATCACTGAATTCATTGATGAACTGCCTTTAACTGAAAATTAATTATCTTCAATAATGCGTTACTTACACACTATTGTTCTGTTTAAATACTGTGCAGTTGCTTTGACACAATCTGTATTGTTACAAGCGCTATATAAATAAAGGTGACTAAGGACAATGTCAAGCATCAGATTCAGTGGTGTAAAGCACGCCACCACTGGACTCAGGAGAAGTGGCTACAAAAAACTTAATGCTTTATCATATGTACACTCCAACTTTGTGGGAAGCGTTTCGAGAAGGTCCTTTTCTATTCCAGCATGACTGTGTACAAAGCCCCAGTGCACAAAGCAAGGTCCATAAAATTCAGCCCATCCAGCCATGGTTGATGGGACTATAGGCCACAGATCAAGCCTCATGACCATATGGTTCCACTGTGGGCTTCTGGCCTGTCAGCTCCACTATGGCTAACTGCCCTCTCAGCTCCAACATGGTCCATCATCCCTCCGGCACCACAGGTCAGGTATAACCCTAGCTTTGCCACAGTGCTTTTTAGCCTTCCACCACTTCAGCTCCACTGGGCTCCACCTTGGTCTGCACTCTCACCGGCTCTACTTCAGTCTTTTGAGCCTCTGGCTCCACCTTGGCCAGGTTTGGTTTTAGTTTAGTCCACTAGTATTAGACCTAGAACACTGTCTAACACTTGATGGCTGCTCTGTCAATTCTTCGTTCTCAGTTAGGAACCTTGGTGTGCTCTTTAATAGCAATCTTTCTTTCGAAAGCCATGTTTCTAGCATTTGCAAAACTGTATTTTGCCATCTCAAAATTATATCTAGCTTATGACCTAAGCTCTCAATGTCAAATACAGAAATGTTAACACATGCATTTATGACCTGAAGGTTAGATTATTGTAATGCTTTATTGGGTGGTTGCACTTTATGCTTAACAAACTCTTAAACCATCTCCTATTAAACATTGTACATTTTAAAATCTTGCAAATTACTTATAAAGCCCTGAATTTTTTGGCTCTTCTGTACTTGAGTGAGTCACGTCTGCTAAATTCTTAAAACTCTGGCCGTTTGATAATATCTAGAATATAAAAATCATGTAGTAAACAGCAGTAAGATGGCAAACCTGTCAAGGTCCTACCCTGACAGCCTTGTCAGTCTTGTTTTTCTTTAAAGTGCATATTGCAAGTTAAAAAAAAAAAACATTTGAGATAAATATATATCTGTGTATGAAAATACTATACAAACCGTATGTTTTACAAGACGCAAGGGCACAAATTTAGAAGACAAAGTGACGGTTTCCTTGACAGCTCTCAAAAACAGCTTTTTTTCACACCACGTCATATGACTTCACGAGAGGGAGTCATTCGCCAAGCTCTGTTGCTATTCAGTAGGAGCAGTTGTGAGAAAGTGTTGTTGGTAGTTATTTTTTATTTCAATTGATCATCGTCATGGTAAATTATTGTGTTATGGAGGCTGCAAAAACTCCAGCCTGTCAGGACATCGTGTCCAGGGGTTTACTTACAATAAAAAGAACGGTGCTATCTTCCGTATCTGGGTGCGTTTGTGCGGGTGAAGAGATGGGCCTACACTACTGCATCTGCTTCGAAAAACGCGTTCACTTTACACCGGAGGATTATCATCCCGGTGATATGATGCAGTTCCAAAGCAAGAACCAAGTGAGGCTTAGAGCTGGTGTGGTTCCTTCAGTGCATACAGCACCTTCATCGGGTCCGCCGTCAGCCTGTGGTTCGTCCGAATCCGTCAGAGATGCAGCTCGATGAAAACGTTAACTATGCACCGTAAGTCTTGTTTTTAAACTTTTGATAACTACCAAATCAGTGAACATATTTATTTAAATAATGAGACACAACGGGATGTGTATAAGTTGTTCTAAAGCACCGTAGCTAGCTTGTAAGCATTAGCAACATAATTTTAAGAACCGTGTAAAAACGTTACCGTATGAGAAAGTATAACTGGTAAATTAACCTCAGTTTGTTAATATTATAACCATCAAGTCTAGTTACAGCTTAGGGACATTGTTTGCACAGCTAATTTGTAATTTATTGTCATGTGTGTTTATAGGGCTTTGGGAGACATTGCAAGATATGAGGATCTGGAGCAGTGGAGGACAGTTGTTATTAGCCACCTCTAATGTTACTGGACTGCAGCTTTCACTCCTAATGGAGATGCAGATGTGATGAAGGCCAAGTGGGAAAGTATGGTCAGCTATGAATGAGATCTAAACTTTTACTTCCTTCTCCCAGCATATGCATCAGCCCTCATGGAGCCTCGGAGAGTGGAATACTGCAGGACACCACATCTTCCACTACACCTGCTCCCCTTTCCAGATCCCTCCAGAAGATCAACAAGCGTGTACCTAGCACAGCATTTATGAAACACATTAGTGTGACACCCACACTGAAGATTTCTCCGTCTCGTTACGTCACTGCCGGTTTTGGCAGTTTTTCAGGTGCGGAAGTAAAATTCTCTCACAAAAACGACTCCAGAAGCCTTAATAGCGTATTTTGAAGTATATTTTAAAATCTGGTTCCTACATTATTTTTCTATACATCAGTTCACTGGAGTCTCTAACCTGCAATATGCACTTTAATGTCTCTTTGTTTGTCTTGTACCCGAGCACATGCCTGTGTCTTTGTTTGTGTTAGTCATGTGCTTCCTTGGTCCTGCCTCATTTTCAGTTACCACGGCCCCTTGTTTAGTCCTTGTTTGTCTAATTGTGTTCAACTGATCCTCATGTGCTCTGCTCCCTTTATATTGTGCTCATTTCCCTCTTTTCTTTGCTGGTTCGATTCGTGTGTGCCGTCTCCTTGATAGTATATTTAGTCCTGTTGGAGCTTGTTATTTTGGTACACACACACACACACACACATATATATATATATATATATATATATATATATATATTTTTTTTTTTCTAATTTAGTCTTTTTCCTCTCTTTTGCTAGATTCTAGTTTTTATTTTGTTCCTGAGTGTTTTTTTTTTCTTTCTCTCCCCTAAAAAAATGTGTTTTCTCACATTCTAGTTTATTGTTTCTAGAACTCATCTTATTACTTTTGTTTTGCCTTTTCAGCTTTATTTTCTTTATTCCCCCTAGTCATAATTTTTGCTCAAAGTTTTTCCTTTTTTAACTGTGTTTTCTCTAGTCCGTCTTGTTGTCTTGTCTTTGTGTGTTGGGTTGAGTTTGTTCCCACCCTGTTTCCTGAGTTCCCCCTGGTCGCTGTTTTTTCTGGCCTCACAGACATTCTTGTCCTTCAAGAGTTTCTACCTCAGTGCCAAGCTTGTGGTTCCTCCTGAGTCTGGAGTTTCTCCATCCTCGACCAGCCTGTTTCCCCTGTCGTGTGTGCCCTGGCCTATTGTGTGGACTGTCTGCCTGCCTCATCCTTCTGTGTTCCCAGTTCTGTTAATAAACTTTGTTCCCTGTTCATTCTGCATCTGGGTCCTCTCTTGCCAAACCATGAGACGACCACCTTTCCACACATTTGTAAAGTTTCAGGCTTTTGTGGACAACAAAGGATGACTTTTGCCTTAAAGTGCCCTTATTATGGATTATGAAAGGTTTATATTTTGGTTTTAGGAGTGCACAACAACAGGCTGACATGCATGCAAGGTGAAAAAAACACTTTAATTGTCTTATTTGTATTTATTTTTGCCTTATTTGCTCAGCAACTTCCAAACGGTTTGCTCAACTATTAATTTACCTTTACAGTGCAGAGCATGGCGTATTCTCAACATGTGCTACACACAGGAATCCGCTACACTGTTTGAGGGAGGGGGGATTAAAGTTTTCCTGGGTCTGGGCAGGCAATATGCTAAAGTTTCATGTTGATGTCAATATGAAATAGCTTGGAATTAGTAAAAAAATAATAAAAAAAGATTGTTTCAATGATTCAAAGTCGACTCTTTATTTTGAGAGACAGTAACTTTATACATGTTGCACTTTCAGATTTAAAACTTTGCAGGATGTTTTATTCACTTAGAGCTGTGTTACGCATTGCATGAAAGAGATTTTTTTTAAAATCCATAATAGGGGTACTTTAAGATAAACAACACTACCTCTTGTGGAGGGTTAAACTTAACATGCAGTAATCCTTGTCCATGAATTGCTTAGTTCTCTGTTACTTTTAGCAAAGTGTGAATAATCATAAGTCCCCCCTCACAGGAGAAACAAGTTTTGCAATGTGGCCAAAGCCATAAAGGAAGAACACATCTTCACATCCTTTGTAATGATGCTTAATTCTGTGTGTGATACAACAATTTATGCAACCTTACCTACTAAGATATATACTGTATATATGAATGCATGGGTGTGAATCAGAGTGTCCGGATCTTCTGTACAGACTTCAGAACCTTTACCTGCAGGAATTAATGTGGAATTTAGTGGTCAGGAATTCATTGTTCACCAGTACTTCATGTTCAAGACTGTGAAACAGATCTGACTCCTTTATTCCCACTGCAACATGGCCCAGGTGAAACATAATTATCACTCTTTCCAAACCTCTTTCCAGAGACAGTTGGCATTAGTGTGTATTGTCAGTATATGATTAATGTAATTTGCATTAGATTTGATATAACTGATGTCAGTTAATAACAAATAATCGCTCAAACTATTTGATTGAATCTAGAAAAGGATTAATTTATTACTTCCAGAAAACTTCACTTTATGATTCCATTAGATAATGTCCATTCAACTCAATTGGTTGCATTTATCAACCTTTTGCACTATCCATTTATTGTGTCTAATTAGTAGTAGTTATTCTTGTCTATCCCTTTGTTAAAAATAATCTCTCCCCACCAAACAGTGTTTTCGTGTTTTTCGTCCTGTAAGTCGCAGTGTTTTTGTACGCCTTTGTCGTGTTTATCTGCCCTTAAGCACGTTTATAGACGAACATTTTTGCTCGACATCGGCAGAAACAACGTTTTTAAGTTGAACTATGTGGACGCTGATGAGCTGAATGATCTGGGTCTGCTCCGGAGGCCTACTCAATCACCGACCCCCACTCCTGCACCTCGCCCACAATGGAGGCGCCTCAAGCGGTGTGAGAGAAAGCAGAAGAGGGATAAGTGCGGAGGTATCCGAGCTAGGCAAGCGGCTAGCCCACACAAACCCGCTATCCCTTCCATTGTTCTGGAGAAAGTACACTCGTTAGACAACAAACTGGACTACATCTGACTACTACGTTCATCTCAAAGGAATGTAAAGGACTGTCGTGTTTGTGTTCACGGAAACATGGCTCAGCGACAGTGTCCCGGGCCGCGCCATTCAGCTCAACCAGCTGACATGCGATCGTGCCGACAGGTTTGTCGTCACGGGGGCTAAGACCCGCGGTGGCGGACTTTGTGTTTATATCAATGATGCTTGGTGCCGCGATGCTGTTGTAGTCTGCAAATACTGCTCACCAGTGTTGGAATTTATGGTTATTAAGTGCCGGCCATTCTATCTACCGAGGGAATATACAGCTATACTGCTGTGTGCTGTGTACATCCCCACCTCCAACAACAACAGGAGTGAGGCACTATATGAACTGTATCAGCACATCAGTGAGCAGCAGACAGCCCACCCAGATGCTTTTCTCATCCTAGCTGGGGATTTCAATCATGCAGACTTAAAGAGTGTGTTTCCAAAAATACAGCAACACATTGACTTTCCAACGCGGGGAAATAACATGCTGAACTATGTTTACACCACCCAGAGAGGAGCTTACAAAGCTTTCCCCCTCCCCCACCTCGGCGCCTCTGATCACATCACTGTTATGCTAAGGCCCTTTTACAGACTGCTTGTTAAAGTCACCAAACCGGTTCGTAAGCAGATACAAGTGTGGCCAGTGTGTCGCACTTACCCCCATCCTCATGAAGTGCTTTGAACGGCTAGTTATGCAGCACATTAAGTCTGTCCTTCCCCCCTCACTGGACCCCTTCCAGTTTGCGTATCGGCCCAACCGCTCGACTGATGACACCATCTCCACTGCACTCCACTCTGCACTCACACATCTGGACAAAAAAGACTCATATGTCTGAATGCTGTTCTTAGACTTCAGTTCAGCATTTAACACTATCATACCACAACAGCTCACTCAAAAACTGGTCCAGCTGGGGCTCAACACCTCACTGTGTAACTGGCTGTTGGATTTCCTCACAGGAAGACCACATGCAGTACGGGTCGGCAGTAACACATCCAGCACTATCATTCTAAACACAGGGATGTGTGTTGAGCCCCCTCCTCTTCACTCTGCTGACCCACGACTGCACACCGTCACACAGCTCCAACCTCTTCATTAAGTTTGCGGATGACAAGACTGTGGTGAGTCTCATTAGCAACAGGGATGAGACACACTACAGAAGCGAGGTGAGCCGCCTGGCCACGTGGTGAGGAGACAACAATCTCTCTCTGAATGTGGAGAAGACGAAGGAGATTGTTGTTGACTTCAGGAGAGTGCACACTCAGCATGCTCCTCTGACCATCAATGGTGCGTCTGTGGAGAGAGTGAGCAGCACCAAGTTCCTGGGTGTGCACATCACTGAGGATCTCTCCTGGACAAACAATACCACTGCACTGGCCAAGAAAGCACAGCAGCGTCTCTACTTCCTCCGCAAACTAAGAAGAGCAAGAGCACCAGCCCCCATCATGTACACATTCTACAGAGGAACCATCGAGAGCATCCTGTCGAGCTGCAACACTGTGTGGTTTGGAGCCTGCAATGCGTCCTGCCAAAAAAACTCTCCAAAGCATAGTCAGAGCAGCTGAGAGGATCATTGGTGTCCCTCTCCCCTCCCTCCAAGACATCTACAGCACACGTCTCACCAAAAAAGCCCTCTGCATAGCAGCCGATCCCACCCACCCAATGCAAAGCCTCTTCAGCCTGCTGCCATCAGGGAGGAGACTGCGGAGTCTCCAGGCCAGGACCAGCAGACTGAAGGACAGCTTCACCCATCAGGCTGTCAAGAAGCTCAACTCTCTCCCTACTCTTCCCCCATTCCCCTCACTCCCCTCTTCTGCCCCACAAACTTTTTGAACTCTGACACACACACACACACACACACACACACACACACACACACACACATGTTGGGTTTACATGTTTTATGGGGACATTCCATAGGCATAATGGTTTTTATACTGTACAAACCGTACTTTCTATTGCCCTACACCTACCCTACACCTAAACCTAGCCCTCACAGGAGATTGTGCACACTTTTACTTCATCAAAAAAAACTCATTGTGCATGATTTATAAGCCTGTTTCCTCATGGGGACCTGAGAAATGTCCCCACAAGGTCAAAATCTACTGGTATTCCTATCCTTGTGGGGACATTTGGTCCCCACAACGTGATGAATACCAGGTACACACACACACACACACACACACACTGACCTGCACCAGTCACTTTGTACAGCATTTGTCTGCCAACTACCTCACACTGCTCATAAGACAGTTACAAGACTGCTCTGACACTTTTACACACTTATAAGGTCTGTTGCACTATATTGTTTACATGGTTTGCACTCTCTACCATGTGCCCTTACTTGTATATTGTATTTTTCATTTTATATATTATATGTTTATTTGTATTTATTTGTATTTTTTTAAATTCTACCTTTGTATTTAATGTTACTGTTTGTATTTAATGTTACTTTTGTATTAATGTTATTTGTATGCACAATGGGTCTGAGAGTAACGCAATTTCAATTCTCTGTATGTCCTTTACATGTGGCAGAATTGACAATAAAGTTGACTTTGACTTGACTTTGAAAGGATCTCAAAAAGTTAATATTTCACAAATCCTTCAGATTAGTCAGACTACAACTTTCTCAGAGTTTTGTAAATCTTATTTATTCAGTCTTCTATGGTTTTTTTTTTTTATGACTGTCAAGGTGAAATTTCTGGCTGGTGCCCCGTAAAACAGTATGACCAAAGCTAAATATTAATATTTAAGCACATAACCATTACACTAGTGGTGCTACTCTATCCCTAAAATCACTACATTTAGTGGTGCCCTGTATGATGCTGTCTTACATAGCCCTGTGTAAGGCTATCCAATACTGATATCACTATTATCAACCGCGGGCGGCAGATCCTTTTCCTATTTAGTGCCCAAGCTCTGGAACAATCTACCTAGCGTCATTCCAGAGGCAGACACACTCAGTTTAAATCTAGACCCATCTCTTTAACCTGGCTTACACGTAACACACTAACACATTTCTATTATTCAGATCCGTTAAAGGATAGTTAGGCTGCATTAATCCCCGAACCTGGAAAACATAACACCCAGTGTACTTGTATCCAGTCCACATGGTGGATCGGCACCTAGAGATGACCTATAGCCAATGTCAGCAGAGACCATGACAACTAGATGAGCCCTAGAGACAGATTCCCTGTGAAGACCCTGTCACCTAGGCGACCATTGGTGCAAGACCACGAGAACCAAATGAGTCCTCTGCACAATCTGACTATATTGCAGCCTGGAATAAAAAAGCTGCTGGTTCCCCTTCGGGAACGTCGAGCTGCGTCGGAACGCTTTGGGAACGCCCCCAGCGTGACCACGCTCTGATCACGTGTATAATCCGTCCAATAGGAGAAGCGCGTGCGACGTCACGGACGGGGTGACGTCAGGAACCAGGAAGCTATAAAGCACGTGCGGTGAATGCAGCCGGCAGCTTCTGTCCTTCAGTCGCGCTCTGTGTATTGTCTGTCCCTCAGTGCTGTTTTTCAGAGCCAGTTTGCTCTACTTTTATTTGAGCACTGAGTTATATTAGGAAAAGCAAAAAAAAAAAAAGTTAAAATGGGTGAAAACAAGCAGTTTAAGCAGTGTGTTCCTCCCTGCCCTAGATACATCACGGCAGAGGACACACACTCGCTTTGTGTTGTTTGTTTGGGGGCGAGGCATGCCCAGTCAGCCTTTGAGGAGGCTGACTGTGTGCATTGTTTGCGGCTTCCTCTCCGCACGCTTTGCTCCCGGAGGGCTCTTTTCGAGGAAGGAGCCATCACCAGCGTTCCCCACGGATCAGGTCCCGCCTCTGCTGAGGCAGAGCGGCGCTTGCATTCGTGGGGATCGCAGATGGATCTGCTAGTGAGTGTGGAGACGGGCGAGCCCCTTTCTCCAGCCTCCTCTGGCAGATCCTTGCCCCTTTCTGGTCTGGAAGCCCGTTCTGCGGTTTCTTCCCTCCAGGAGGGGCACTCATCCCTCCGTCTTTCTTCCTCTGAGGAGGAGGAAACGGAAGCGGTCGAGGAGGCTGGTCCCCCGCCCACCCAGCCCGTTGAGTACGAGGAGTTAGTGGAGGTGGTCACTCGTGCCGTTGCCAAACTCAACATCAGTTGGCCGGACGTTGTGACTGGGGAGCAGAAAGCGGCGACAAAGCTTGATGAACGCTTTCTGCGTCCCAAAGTTACACCTCCACGCCGAGGCCTGCCGTTCTTTCCCGATCTCCACACCGAGGTGTCGAGATCGTGGACAAAACCATTCTCGGCACGTGTTCACTCCCCTTCCGCCGCCATCTATTGTAATGTGGTCGGGGCTCGTGAACACGGTTACGGGGCGATGCCACAGGTGGAGCAGACGCTCTTGAGCTATCTGTCCCCTAGCTCAGCATCGTCCCTTAGGGCCTCGGCACTCCCCAGCAAACCGCTAAGAGCTACATCAGCGTTGCTGGGGAAGGGGTACTCCGCAGCAGGTCAGGCTGGAGCTTGCAGGCGTATCAAGCCGACCTGCTGAAAGAGTTTGATGAAGGCGAGGACGGGGCAGCAGTCGACGTCAGCGAGCTGCATCGTACTGCTGACCTCGCTCTGCGAGCCACCAAAGAGACCGCCCGTGCCATTGGGCGGTCTATGGCAGCCATGGTGGTCGCAGAGAGACATCTCTGGCTGACCCTGTCGAATATTAAAGACCGCGACAGGGTCTATCTTCTTGACGCCCCGCTCACACCGTCTGGCCTGTTTGGCGACGCGGTTCCCTCCGCCGTCGACAGGTTCAGACAGTCACGACAGCAAGTGGCGGCGTTCCAGAGATATCTTCCTCGCCGCTCAAGCTCTGGGGCTGCTGGACGGGAGCAGCCCCACACGAGTACCCACTCCTCGTACCGCGAAGAGCAGAAGCAGAGCGTTGCTACTCGGGGCCCCCCCACAGAGAGATCGGGGGTCCAGTAAGCGCTCCAAGTCGGGGGCTTCTAAACCGAAGGGCGACCTGAGGGCCGTCCTTCAGGCGAGGAAGTCCTCGACAAAGGATGGAGGACTGCGTCCTATTCTAGATCTCAGACTGCTCAATCGTGCAGTACTGAGACCTCAGTTCAAAATGCTTACTGTCAAGCAGGTTGTGTCTCAAATCAAGTCCGAGGACTGGTTTGTGACCATAGATCTCAAGGATGCCTATTTTCATGTCTCCATCCTTCCACAACACAGGAAGTTCCTCAGGTTCGCTTTTGGGGGCAAAGCTTACCAATACAGGGTCCTTCCCTTCGGTCTAGCACTCTCACCCCGAACTTTCACCAAGTGTGTGGATGCGGCGCTGGCTCCTTTGCGACTCCAGGGCATCCGCATACTGAACTACATAGACGACTGGCTTATACTGGCCCAGTCCAGAGAAACGGCAGTTCGACATCGAGATGTCGTTCTTGCCCACATGAAAGCTCTGGGGTTAAGACTAAATTCCAAGAAAAGTGTTCTTTCTCCAGCTCAGAGAACCACTTATCTAGGAGTAGTTTGGGATTCGACCACGATGCGGGCTCATATGACTCCCGCTCGTATAAAGTCGATTCTCAACGCAGTCGAGAGAGTCAAGATAGGCCGGTCACTCACTGTGAAGCAGTTTCAAGTTCTGCTAGGTCTCATGGCAGCTGCGTCCAACGTGATTCCTTTTGGCCTACTGTACATGAGACCTCTACAGTGGTGGCTCAGGACCAAGGGGTTTTCCCCGAGGGGCAACCCACTCCGTATGATCAAGGTCACGCGGCGCTGCCTTCGTGCCTTAGACATGTGGAGGAAACCTTGGTTCCTGTCTCAAGGTCCGATGCTGGGGGCTCCTTGTCGTCGTGTCACACTTACGACGGACGCTTCCCTCATCGGCTGGGGAGCGGTCATGAGTGGCCGCTCAGCCCAAGGTCTGTGGAGTGGATGCCAATTGATGTGGCACATCAATCGCCTGGAAATGCTGGCCGTGTTTCTAGCTTTGAAACACTTCCTCCCAGACCTAAAAGATCACCATGTGCTGGTTTACACCGACAACACAGCGGTGGTCGCCTATATCAACCAAGGAGGTCTGCGGTCGCGCCCCTTGTACAAGCTGGCACACCAGATCCTTGTGTGGTCCCAGGGAAAACTCCTCTCACTAAAAGCAGTTTACATACCTGGACATCTCAATGTGGGAGCGGACGTCCTGTCGAGGCAGGGGCTGAGGCCCTGGGAATGGAGACTCCATCCCGAGGTGGTGGAAATCATATGGAGCAAATTTGGCAAGGCCCAAGTAGATCTCTTTGCGAGCCAGGAGACCACGCATTGTCCCCTCTGGTTCTCCCTCAGTCATCCAGCTCCCCTGGGACTGGACGCTATGGTACAGACGTGGCCGAGGCTTCGTCTGTACGCCTTTCCCCCGATCGCTCTGCTCCCGGGAGTTCTGGAGAGAGTGCGCCAGGACGGAATTCGCCTACTACTAGTGTCCCCGTGCTGGCCAGGTCGAGTATGGTTCTCAGACCTGATTTCTCTCCTAGACGGCCCTCCATGGGAAATTCCCGTCAGGAGAGATCTTCTGCACCCCCGCCCGGAGTTGTGGAAGTTACGAGTGTGGCCCCTGAGGGGGCACATCTCCTAGCTTCCGGTCTCTCAACCGAGGTTGTTGAGACCATCCTCCAATCCAGAGCTCCCTCTACGAGGAAATTGTACACCGGGAAGTGGAATATGTTTGTCCTTTGGTGCAATCAGCGCCAGTTGGACCCAGTTCACTGCCCAGTAGGTTCAGTGCTGGACTTTTTGCAAGCCCGCCTTACGGCCGGTAATGCACACTCTACGCTGAAGGGCTACTTGGCGGCCATAGATGCTTTCCATGCTCCCTTCGGTGCTACCTCCCTCGGGAGACTTCCCCTGGTGTCACGTTTCCTCCGCGGTGCGCTGAGGCTGAGGCCCCCGGTGCGCTCTCGCGTCCCCACGTGGGACCTGGCTGTGGTACTTCAGGCTCTGTGCAATCCGCCTTTCGAGCCGATTGAGGAAATCTCGAACAGACTCTTGTCCTTTAAAACAGCCTTTCTCTTGGCTATCTCCTCTCTTAAGAGAGTCAGTGACCTACAGGCCCTTTCGGTGGCCCCTTCTTATTTAGACTTTGCCCCCGGGTTAGTCAAAGCCTTCTTGCACCCTAAATCGGGTTACGTACCCAAGGTGCCCTCAGTAGTACCACGGCCCGTAGTGCTCCAGGCCTTTTGTCCTCCTCCCTTTAAGGAACCGGGACAACAGAAGCTTAACTGTATGTGTCCAGTGCGAGCACTGGACACGTACGTCCACAGAGTTGCCCTGTGGAGGAAGACGGACCAATTATTTGTGTGCTTCGGCCCCCATAACAGAGGTCTTCCAGCTTCTAAGCAGTCATTAAGTCGGTGGATTTCGGATGCCATTACCATTTCCTATGAGTCCTCTGGCCTTCCCTCACCGATGGAAGCCAAGGCTCACTCGACCCGCAAAATTGCGGCGTCTAAGGCTTTCCTAGCAGGGGTGTCCCTGCAGGATATTTGTAACGCTGCGGGATGGTCCACACCACTTACATTCGTGAGGTTCTATGAGTTAGACCTTCCACATACTCCGGGCTCTCATGCCCTTATTTCGGATGCTCCCACCTCTAGTGGTCTCGTCTCTCTCGGGCTACTTTCGCCCTTTTATAAGACGGCTGAGGCCGCATTCCTCCTGCTTTAATAGCAGCAATTACCCTGGGCTACTTTCGCCCTTTCACGAGTGGGCTGAGGCCGCTCGTCTCACTCGGGCTACTTTCGCCCTTTTATAAGACGGCTGAGGCCGCACTTTCCTGCTGAGTAGCAGTAATTACCATGGGCTACTTTCGCCCTTTCACGATTGGGCTGAGGCCGCTCGTTTCACTCGGGCTACTTTCGCCCCTTTTATAAGACGGCTGAGGCCGCACTTTCCTGCTTGGATAGCAGCAATTACCATGGGCTACTTTCGCCCTTTCACGAGTGGGCTGAGGCCGCTCGTTTGACTCGGGCTACTTTCGCCCTTTTTCCTTTCCTCCTGCTTCACTACAGAGCAGGGCTTTGGAATTCTGGCGGCATGGGTATATCGTTCCCAAAGCGTTCCGACGCAGCTCGACGTTCCCGAAGGGGAACGCCTCGGGTTTTGTATGAAACCCTAGTTCCTCGAGGGAATGAGACGCTGCGTCGCCTACCACAATTCCGGCATCCCTGCAGCGCTCCTGGTGGCAGAAGCTGCTGGCTGCATTCACCGCACGTGCTTTATAGCTTCCTGGTTCCTGACGTCACCCCGTCCGTGACGTCGCACGCGCTTCTCCTATTGGACGGATTATACACATGATCAGAGCGTGGTCACGCTGGGGGCGTTCCCAAAGCGTTCCGACGCAGCGTCTCATTCCCTCGAGGAACTAAGGTTTCATACGAAACCCGAGGCATTTTGTCTGGCCAGAAGAGAACTTGCCCCCTGACTGAACCTGGTTTCTCCCAAGTTTTTTTTTTTTTTTTTTTTATCCATTCCTGTCATCAATGGAATTTTGCTTCCTTGCCACTGTCGCCATTGGCTTGCTTATTTGGGGGACACTTAATTTCCGGCAATAACGTCAACTTGATTGCACATATATTGTTTGAACTGAACTGAGCTCTTGGACAATGACATGACTAAATCAATGATGAACTGACTTTAAAAACGAAAATTGACTGTTTACTATTGTCCTTTTGCATTATCGACACACTGTTTTCCTGTTTAATACTGTGAAGCTGCTTTGACACAATTGTACTGTAAAAAGCGCTATATAAATAAAGGTGACTTGCCTTGCCTTGTCATGTTTTCTATGTAATCATATGCTAATTTGTTTCTAATTAGCTAATTTGTGTCTTTTTTTTAGTTTTCTAATGTATATGTTTATTTATACCTGTTTATTATATATTTATATAATTTTCCTTAGTTCAGTGTCCAGTATTGTCTCTTTATCATGTGCAAAGTTATTGCATTTCCTGTTCCTTCATTGCATGTTCTTGGATTCTTGTTTTGTTTGTAAATTGTAAAAAGTAAACTTCTGCATTTAGATTCACATCTCATTTCCTTGCCATACTTGCACCGTAGCACAATCCGCATATTTGCTAAACCATTTTCAACATATTTTGATTTGTGATGCACTAACTAAACTCACCATTGTCCAGATACCGCACAGTGGAGTTTTTAGAAAAACTGGGGTCGAAGTTTGCCATGAGTGGCGCAATATACTGCGTCGCTGTCAGCATGCGGTGTGTTATCTCTCCAGTGAAAATAAACCCTATAAAAATATTAAGAGTTTAAGCATAAGATACAACACTTGCCCCCAAACAGGCTATTTTGTTTTAGTTGTATTTTATAAAAGGGCTATTTTAATTAAGATATTATATTTTTGTGCACTTTTTTAAAGATATTATTATATTTTGTGCACTATTATTGCATACTAGGTAGAACAAGTTATTTGTTTAATATGAAACATGTAACAAAAGTTGTTTGAAATTATTATTATTATGTGTTTTTTTTTTTTTTTTTTTTTTTTTTTACATTTGCTAAGACTCATTCTCAATTCTTAAGTTGCTTTTTCAAAACTCTTCACACAGTGAGCACAGCAGCAGTCTAGGTAGGCTAAATAATTTTCCCTTGCTTTGGCACAAAACCCATTCAATTACAACGCCTTTCACATTGTATTATTATTCACTCCACTCCACTCCATTCCATTCCAATTATTATTTTTCCAAAACCAAGATCAAAATTATATCTATCCACGTGCCAATTTGCACACATTTACAAACTTTTCAAAATTGTTACAATTATTAACAACTAATTTCTCAATACTTAGGTCACTAACAACAAAACACTAACAAAAACAATAACAACAGATAGCATTATACAATGTTTTATATCACTTTTCTTTACAAAACAAAAATAAAACATCTCTACTGTTAAGAATACACTGCAGTATATATTACACGGTCCATGTTTACATTAACTAAAATATTACTAAATTGCCCTTTTTGTATAGATGGTAATGAAATCAAAAGACTAACATCTGTGTATAGGTGTTCATCTACATCCGACTGATTTGAAACAATTTTAGCATTTACTTCTGAACTATTTTCACATGAAATGCATACATTTTTAAAACTAAAAAAATCTAGCTTGATCACACTTATCAAATTAGACAATCATTCAAAACCTGTTCTCATTCACGTAATCATTCAGTCTACCTAATCACTGTTTTAAAATGCAACATCTTTGTAGAATGTAATGAGAGCATTTGGTTTAATTATTAAAACACAACAGTATGATCTTCTTTTAATTTTCAATTTTCAACTTTCAACTATCAGTTAATTCAATAGCAAACAATACAAGATACGTTTCAAATCACCCTTGTTGGTGAATTAAAGTTTTTATAGTAATGCAAAATACAGTTGGCACATTAGAAAATCCACTAATTAACTAACTTACATAATTGACATCAAATCCATAATGTTTGTAATAGTATCTATTTAGTGTGTTTTTTAAAAGGTGTGATTAAGGTATGACACGGCCATGATGTTAGTTGACCTTTTCAGATTAAGTAATTTGTCAGTCTCTACCAGGGAATCTGTTTACAGTATGCAAAATGCTGTATTTGATTCCATCTGTCTCTCTTCTTCTCATGCAACTCTAATTAATCTGATGGACATACATTATTTCCTCTCTCTTCTACTCTCTCTCTCTCTCTCTCTCTCTCTCTCTCTCTCTCTCTCTCTACTACACACACACACACACACACACACACACACACACACACTGCACATTGTGGTTATCATGTGAGATAAATTGCTTATAAGCAACAAAAAATTATTATACAGTGGTGTGAAAAAGTGTTGGCCCCCTTCATGATTTTTTTTTTTTTTTTTTTTTTTTTTTGCATGTTTGTCACACTTTAATGTTTCAGATCATCAAACTAAATTAAATATTAATCAAAGATTACACACAAAATGCAGTTTTTAAATGAAGGGGAAAAAAATCCAAACCTACATGGCCCTGTGTGAAAAAATTCAGTTTCTCTAGTCACACCCAGGCCTGATTACTGCCACACCTGTTTGCAATCAAGAAATCACTTAAATAGGACCTGCCTGACAAAGTGAAGTAGACCAAAAGATCCTCAAAAACTACACATCATGTTGAGATCCAAAGAAATTCAGGAACAAATGAGAAATAAAGTAATTGAGATCTATCAGTCTGGAAAAGGTTATAAAGCCATTTCTAAAGCTTTGGGAACCACAGTGAGAGCCATTATCCACAAATGGTGAAAACATGGAACAGTGATGAACCTTCCCAGGAGTGGCCGGCTGACCAAAATTACCCCAAGAGCGCAGCGATGACTCATCCGAAGAGGTCACAAAAGACCACACAACAACATCTAAAGAACTGCAGACCTCTCTTGCCTCAGTTAAGGTCAGTGTTCATGACTCCACCATAAGAAAGAGACTGGGCAAAAATGGCATGCATGGCAGAGTTCCAAGACGAAAACCGCTGCTGAGCAAAAAGAACATAAAGGCTCGTCTTAATTTTGCCAGAACACATATTGATGATCCCCAAGAATTTTGGGAAAATACTCTGTGGACTGACGAGACAAAAGTTGAACTTTTTGGAAGGTGTGTGTCCCATTATATCTGGCGTAAAAGTAACACAGCATTTCAGAAAAAGAACATCATACCAACAGTAAAATATGGTGGTGGTAGTGTGATGGTCTGGGGCTGTTTTGTTGCTTCTGGACCTGGAAGACTTGCTGTGATAAGCAAGTTTCGGCCATCTGTTTGTGACCTCAAGCTGAAGTGAACTTGAGTTCTGCAGCAGGACAATGATCCAAAACACACCAGCAAATCCACCTCTGAATGGCTGAAGGAAAACAAAATGAAGACTTTGGAATGGCCTAGTCAAAGTCCTGACCTGAATCCTATTAAGATGCTGTGGCATGACCTTAAAAAGGCTGTTCATGCTCGAAAACCTTCTAATGTGGCTAATTTACAACAATTCTGCCAAGATGAGTGGCCCAAAATTTTACCGGAGTAAAGTCATAATCAGCGTAAGCATAAACCAGTCAGCACCGGTAGTTTTTTGCCTCTTACCCCGATTTTGGGCGGCATGTAAACACAATAACCTGCTTTCTGTCAGCTTATTGAAGTGTGCATGTGTGATACGTGACAGAAACACATTGATAGTGCAGATGTAAGTGCATCTAGAAAGAGCAAACGCTTTGCAGTAAAGAAAGGCAGACTTTTTCATGACATGAAAATGATAAAATGGTGTTCTCATCTCGTGCAGCAAAAGTAGAAGTGATTCAGTCAAAACACTGCTAAGTTTCACAATGACATGTTTCAAGCTTTATTTAACATCACAACTGACAAACATATGGAATACTAGGTGTCAGATATGCAAATTATTATATTTTGACGTCCCTAAAGGGAAATAACCTGATTTATTAAAAAAATCATGTAAACGCAGCTTACTTGCACTGTCAGGTTACTGATATGCATGCAAACGGGGAAACCTGGTTATTTTAATAAGCTGATATTTGTGAGTTATCAGCTTGGGAAGAATGAATGTAAATGTGCTCATTGTGAGAATCACTTTAGGAACTCTTCCTCTTCTCCAATATCCTAAAACCTTATAGGACAACAACAGTCCAATAAACTGGCCAATTGTCGCTACTTGTGCAAACAGCATAAACATATTGATAAGCTCGCAGGCAGTAACTTTGTAAAACCTGGGGAAGGTATTCTGTGAAGACTAGCCAGCTGCAAAGCATATATCCCAAACAGACATGCCTTAGACCAGGCCCATGAAAAGGCAGTAGCCCTCAACGCACAACCTTTGATGGTGAAAGATGATGGTGATGGACTTTTGATGGTGGTAAAATCAGGCAACACCAAGACTACACCAAGCATGGGGTAGAACAACATATAATTTCCAAATGATAGTAACACCACTAGGGAAGCCCATAGCTAAGGCAGAGCTAGACCAATAAGTGTCTTAGCTCAGCTATACTGAATTTGCATATCCTATTGAGACTCACTGGAAACACTTGAAACGGCAAGCACGGCACATCAAACTTATAAAACCTGGCCAAAGTAATCAGAAAGGACCAGACAGCTTAAAAAAATACATCCTAAATCCCGTATCAAATAGCTGGTAGACTGTCAAAAGATGGCGAGCGGTTGATATAGATCCTCAAAGTAACAGGACAAATGGCGCTCTGAACCTCAGCAGGCAAAGAAATGACCTGCGCCTTAAAGGGGATAGAATCAGATTTAGGCACGTAGCCAAGTCTGGGCTGGAGAATAACCCTGCAGTCACTGGGTCCAAAGCGAATAAAAACCTCATCCACTGAGAGTGCGTGCAAATCTCCAATGCACTTAGCTGAGGCAAGGGCAAGAAACACAGCAGATTTAAGGGAGAGCTGCCTCATAGCAACAGATCCCAAGGGCTCAAACAGGGGTAAAGAGAGAGCTTCAGAACCAGTGCTAAACCTGACCACCAAAGTATGCTTTCCAATTGATTGCCCTTCAATCGGGGAACGTAATGAAGCAATAGCGGCCATGTAAAACGTTAGCCTTGATGGTAGGCTCCCATTATTTACCCAGTGCTGCAGAAAATCTGACACAGCACAGCTTACCGGGTCAATATCTTCATCACAGCACCATTTCACAAACACTCCCCATTAAAGTGCGTACAACTACCTAGTAATTGGTGCATGAGACGTGATTGTGTCAACCACACGGGAAGGTAGTGCGCTTAGCTCCTCTTGAAATAGCCACATGTGAAGGCTCCACAGCTCCTGGCTGGGGTACCATACCGAGCCATCTGCTTGAGACAGCAGGCCCTTCCTGAATGGAATTTTCCACCAAGGGGGAGCCACTAGCATCTTCTTGAGTTCCAGAAGCCAAGGTTGATTCGGCCAGTTTGGGGAAATGAGGATCACTGACGCCCTCTCCTCTCCGATTATGCATAATACCAGAGGCAAAATCTCTCAGCCAGCGTGATGCCAGAGGAAAAGAAAGGAAAAGGAAAGGACTTAACGTGTGGCCAATTTGTGTTCATTTAACCATCCAAGTGCACACACCCGCAGCAGTGGACAGCCAATGCTGCAGCACCCAGGGAGCAGTTGTGGGTTTGATGCTTTGCTCAAGGGACTCACTTTGATACCAATAGTCATGGTATTGATGGTGGAGAGAGTGCTGTACATTCACTTCCCCCACCTACAATTCCTGCCAGACCTGAGACTCAAAGCCGCAACCTTTGGGTTACAAGTCCGACTCGCTAACCCTTAGGCCACAACTGCCTAATGGAGCAAATCCTGATAGCTGAAAGTGAAACAGCAAAAAAAAAAAAAAAAAACATTGGGCAGTCTGTGTTCTGTCCCAAACAGATCCACCTTCATCTTCCCAAAGCAGTCTCAAAATTAGGGATGCAGCCTCCATTCTGTGTGAGGAATTCTGCTCCTCAAACGTATCCATATCCATATGACTGATAAGCACATCTCTTGGATGGGCCAAAATCAGTCATTCAGATAATTTAAAATGTGCATACCACTTGCTCTTTAAGGGGGAAGAGCTGCATCTATGCACTTCAAGAATGTGCACGGGGCTAAAGCCAGCCCAAATGGGAGAACTGAATACTGGTATGCTGTGCCCTTGAACGAGAATCTCAGGTCACAATCTGTATATATTGGAACTATGCATCCTTCAGATCAATAGATGTAAACCAGTCATCAGGATGGATTTGTGCCAGGATCTACTTCAGTGTTGATGAGCCTCAGGTCCAGAATATGACAGAGTCTCCCATCTTTCTTGGGCACCACACAATAGCAGCTGTAAACCCCCCTTTCCAGCTTGCTTGGAGGGTCTCACTTTATCACTCCTTTTTTTGTAAGCAGGCTGTGAACCTTTTGTCTTAAAACAGTGGCTCTGCACTGCTCATAGGCAGTGGTGTATAAAGTACCTGAAAGCCACAAATAAGTAAAAGTACAAATATCTTACCAGAAAATTACTTTGGTAGAAGTTGAAGTCGCCGTTTAGAATATTACTTGAGTAAAAGTCTTAAAGTATGTGATATTTATTGTACTTAAGTACAAAAAGTTTTTTTTTAATCTTACAGTTTTTTTCCAATTGCTAACAAGCATTTACCAATACTTAAAGTACTTTTTCTAAACTCTTAACACAGCAACACACCTACATCACACAAATAGCCAAATAGTTAATTTATTGGCCAAAACCACGTTTTGTTAAATAAATACAAACTCTACATTTCAAAATGCTGAATGCTCGAGTCATTCGGTCAAAATATTACCACTAGTTTCAATCCAACAGAAACATATAGTCAATCATAGCACAGAGACTGTCAAAATTCTAACAGCTGATGGCTTTACAAAAACTGCATTACGTTTTATGTTTCAGTTTTACCTGCATATTAGACAATATAAAAATTACATTTTTTTTTTTTTTTTTTTTGTAATTTAGCCTTCAGTTTACCTTCAACTGAAACCCATTTTACATTTTTAAGTGTTCTTTCTTGGCACATACAGTCTAAAACTGAATGAGTCATTACTTTACAGAATGTACAATAGAAAAAGATAGGGTCCCCTATGTGGAAATTCAGTTGGAACCTTGATTGAAATTGCTTTCCAGTGGGTGTGGGTTGGATGTGGATGGTGCCCCCATGATAGCTGATGCCAGTGATCAACAAAAATGCCAACATACATGGCCTTTGGTTACTATGCAAGCTTGTTTCGTCACAGAAAAAAAATATATATATGGTAATTGTGATTTTTAAAAATCGATTGATTGGACTCAATTGGAAAATTAATCATCCGTGGTTGTGCGCGCACTTGTTTGCAAAGCAAAAGCAAAGGTGTTTTTAGGATTCTGACTTGCAAGTGTCAGACCACTGATTCGTCAAACATGTTTTCCTGCAGTCAGTGTTCTTCTGACTTCTGACTATTTTGTAGTAGGTAAAAGTGTACATTTTAATTAGGAAACATAATGGAGTAAAAGTAAAAGTAGGCTGAAATATAAAAACTCAAGTAAAGTACAGATACTCTCAAAAATACTTAAGTACTATTACATTACACCACTGCTAATAGGTAGGGTGAGTAGTGCTGAATCGATAGGATAAGGAGAAAACAGCTCTTTTTGAGAGAGCGCTTGTGTTTTTAATCACGCAAACCCCCAAGTCCCCAAGTCCTAATGCAATTGCCACTCTCACCATATTTATACTGCCCGCCAGCTTGCATAAATAGTGACAGTTGGACAGTTTATTGAACTGGCTTTATCCTAGTTTCAGGAAATGAAAAAGGGGAGGAATTCCAATAGATATTCTCACAATGTAGAGTTAGTAACGTAATCTAGGTTAGTCATTATATGTATTCTGACTATTTTTTTCAATAACTTTTTTTAATCAAACTTGTTGTAAATTTACCATCAATCTTACCATATTGATATAAAAAGAGAAATTAAATGTATTCATTTTTTTTTTAAATCTCAACATTATAAAATTAATTAAACATTACATTACACCTGGGTTTCCCAGTTTGGGTTTAATGTAAGAATTTCAGAATTTCAAAAACTTCAACTACCAAAAACCTAATAATTAATTGAATAAATCGTTAACCAATATCAGAGAACGTCTCAGGTTACGAATGTAACCCTGGTTCCCTGAGGGAACGAGACGCTGCGTCAGAAACGCTTTGGGGAATGCCATCGGCGAACCACGCTCTGAACGTAGTCTGTAACCAATCAGATGACGGGAGTGATGTCACCGGCGTGGTGACGTAAGCGACCAGGAAGTATAAAAGCATGTGCGTTGAAGACAGCGTCAGCCTCTGGAATGAAGCGAGCGCTGCAGGGATGCGGGAATTATGGTCCTCGACGCAGCGTCTCGTTCCCTCGGGGAACCAGGGTTACATTCGTAACCTAAGACGTTCCCTTCTGGGAACTTCGAGCTGCGTCAGAAACGCTTTGGGGAACGAGATGTCCACGCCCCCAGAATTCCAAGTCCCTGCCTAGGGTCTGCTAGGACAAGGGTGGAAAGAGATGTGCCTGGGGAACATGCCAGGACACGAAAAGGTCTGCGCCTGGGGAACTGCCAGGACAAGGAGGAATAAAGTCTCTGCCTAGGGAAATTGCTAGGACAAGAGTGGTATTACACCTCTGTCTGGGGAAACTGCCAGCACGAGAGGGATGGAAATCTCTGCCTAGAGAGAGCTAGGGCGAGAGGATAGAAGGGCCAGGAGTGGCTCTGAGGTCAAGTTCATAGAACCTCACAAATGTAAGTGACGAGGACCAACCCGCAGCACTGCAGATGTCCTGGATAGCTTTAGAGGCAGCCATGCCTCGAGTTGAGTGAGCCTTGACCCCCAAGGGTGATTGGAGGCCAGAGAACTCATAAGCAGTAGAGATGGCATCTACGATCCATCTACTAATAGTAGGTTTCGAAGCAGGGTGCCCCCTCTTAGGGGGGGGGGGCGAAACAAACAAACAATTGCTCTGTTTTACGCCACAAGGCAGCTCTGTGGACATAAGTATCCAGTGCTCGCACTGGACACACACAATTATACTTCAGATGGTCGGGTTCCACGAATGGAGGAGGGTAGAAGGCCTGGAGTGTAACCGGCTGTGGTACTGAGGAAGGGACCTTAGGGACGTATCCAGCTCTGGGGTAGAGAAAGGCTTTGACCAAACCTGACGCAAAGTCAAGATAAGAGGGGGCCACTGAAAGGGCCTGCAGGTCCCCGACTCTCTTGAGAAAGGTAAGAGCAAGAAGCAAGGCTGTCTTGATAGTGAGCATGCGATCCGAGATCTCCTCTATAGGCTCGAACGGAGACCTACAGAGGGCTTCGAGCACCACAGCGAGATCCCATGGAGGGACCCTAGGCCTAACTCGAGGTCTCAACCTGAGTGCACCACGAAGGAAACGTATGACCAAGGGGTTCCAACCCACTGAGAGGCCACCAAGAGGGACGTGGTATGCCGATAAAGCTGCCACATAAACCTTCAAGGTGGAGTGGGCTAACCCTGCGGAAAAGCGAGACTGCAGAAAGTCCAATACTGTACCAATCAGGCAGTTAACTGGGTCTAATTGGCGTTCTCTACTAGAGATGTTCCGATACCCTTTTTTCCTTCCCGATACCGATTCCGATACCTGGGCTCGGGGTATCGGCCGATACCGAGTACTAATCCGATACCTGGGTGTGTAATTGTATATACAGCTGTAGATAATACTAATAAATTATTTTATTGTGTGCTTCAGACTTATTCCTTAATAAAACAAATATACAGTGATATATACAGTGAACTAGAGTATTTTTATTATATGACATACATTGAACTTTTATTATATGACATATACAGTGAACTAGATTATTTTTATTATATGACATACATTTGACAGTAATATTTTTTCATATAGTTAGTATTACTAATCTGGTTTTCTGACGTACATCAGCCCTGTTTATAACAGAGAATTTTGGCCAGAATTTGAAAGATTCTCACTAGATCTCGCTGCAACCTTATTCATTGTGCGGCATTTTCAAATGCTCCTCACTGCATCTCGCAGCAGTAACAGTGTTGCAAAATCAACGTTGGCTCCCGAATAAAGCTGTTCGGGGTTTGTGCAAGTTTGTTTGCATTGCAGTCCAAGCTGATAAATGGTCAGCACTGAGCAGCTCAAACGTGTCGTGTTAGTTTCACTTTCGTTTCGCGTGCCATTTTATGTTTCTCATCTGAGACAGAAATGGCAGAGCTTATGAGTTGAACAACGCGGTGGTCGCGCCAGTGTGACCGCTCACGAAAATTAGTAACACTGGCAGAAAAATTGGTCACAGTCTGGAGCCCTTTAATATTACCGCAAGTGTCCCGCACGCTTCAGTACAAGGAGTAAACAAACCACGCGCCTGTACAATTCATTAACACAGAACCACGCATTAATTCATATTTAAACAGTCGGTTTTTGGCTTAATATTAGTCCATATCACGATTTGATTTAAGTGTTATGAGCTACCTTTGATTAATGCATCAAACTTTGACAAATTCCGTGACGTTCCGCGTTAAACTAAGTTCCATTTTGACTGGATTCCGCGATTCCGTCTGTGTTTTCCGCATCGCAGAAATCATAAAGCCCTACATATGAGACATGCCGCCGTTTTAGCGGACAAACTGCTAGCACATTTGTATTTCTTCTTCGCTGCTCTAAACAGTGGTTGCTTGTGGCAACACTGTTTGCATTCTGAGCCGCGAAGAAGAACTGGCTTCTGATTTGCTAGCGGGAATAACTTATATCTTAAGAAAATGGTATCGGATCGGTACGTGGGTTCAAGTACTCGCCGATTCCGATGCTAGATTTTTTTGTGGTATCGGCGGCATTTCCGATACTAGTATCGGAATCGGAACAACCCTATTCTCTACACCATGAGGTGAACTAATTCCATTTAAGGCCATAAAGTTTCCTTGTAGAGAGAGAGTCCCAGAGGAGCTGGATGAACTAGAGAAAACCAAAGGGGACATTGCGATGTCTCTCGAGTCGCAAAGAGGTCCACCTGAGCTTGGCCAAACACTCTCCAAATCTGCTTCACCACGCCTGGGTGGAGCATCCATTCCCCGGGCCTCG
The DNA here is from genome assembly GCF_049309525.1 of Garra rufa. Lineage (NCBI taxonomy): Eukaryota > Metazoa > Chordata > Actinopteri > Cypriniformes > Cyprinidae > Garra > Garra rufa. The sequence goes on from NC_133382.1 coordinate 18,949,444, forward strand.
GCCCCTGCCTCGACAGGACGTCTGCTCCCACATTGAGACGTCCAGGGATGTGAACTGCTCTTAATGAGAAGAGTTTTCCCTGTGACCACAGGAGGATCTGGTACGCCAGCTTGTACAAGGGGCGTGAAAGCAGACCCCCCCTGGTGATTGATATAATAAACTACCGCCGTGTTGTCGGTGTGGACCAACACGTGACGGTCTCTCAGGTCCGGGAGAAAGTACTTCAGGGCCTGAAATACAGCCAGCATCTCTAGACAGTTTATGTGCCAAGAGAGATGGTGACCGCTCCACAGACCGCGGGCCGAGCGGCCACTCGTGACCGCTCCCCATCCGGTAAGGGATGCATCTGTCGCTAGCGTGATGCGGCGACAAGGAGCTCCCAGTACTGGGCCCTGAGACAGAAACCAAGGTTTCTTCCACATGTCCAAAGCATGTAGGCATCGCCGCATGACCTTGATCTTGCGGAATGGGTTTCCCCTCTGGGAAAACCCCTTGGTTTTGAGCCACCACTGTAGCGGCCTCATGTGCAGCAGTCCAAAAGGTATCATGTTGGATGCAGCTGCCATTAGACCTAACAGTACTTGAAACTGTTTGACAGTGAGTGACAGGCCTAGCTTGACCGCATTGGCTGCAGTGAGGATCGACTCGATCCGAGCAGGTGACATAAGTGCCTGCATCGTGGTCGAATCCCACACAACACCTAGATAAGTGGTTCTCTGTAATGGAGAAAGCCCACTTTTCTTGGTCTCAACCCCAGCTCTTTCATGTGAGCGAGAACAACATCTTGATGTTTAACTGCTAACTGTTCTGTGCTGGCTAAAATCAGCCAGTCGTCTATATAGTTGAGTATGCGGATGCCCTGGAGTCGCAGAGAAGCCAGAGCAGCATCCACCCACTTTGTAAATGTACGGGGTGAGAGTGCTAGGCCGAAAGGAAGAACTCTGTATTGGTAAGCTTCGCCCCTGAAAGCGAACCTCAGAAACTTCCTGTGTTGAGGAAGGATGGAGACGTGAAAATAAGCGTCTTTTAGATCTATCGTGACAAACCAGTCCTCGGACCTGATTTGAGACACGACCTGACTGACAGTTAACATTCTGAACTTCAGCTTTCTGACTGAGCGGTTCAACCGTCTGAGATCTAGGATGGGCCGCAGCCCTCCATCCTTCTTGGGAACAATGAAATACCGGCTGTAGAACCCGGACTCTCTGTCTTGAAGAGGAACCACCTCAATGGCCTCCTTCCTCAGAAGAGATTCTACTTCTTGTTCCATCACCAGACCCTGCTCGGGGCTCACAAAAGTAGGAAACACCCCGTTGAAAGGTGGCGGCGGAGCGCCGAACTGGATATAATAACCTTTCTCTACAGTACGCAGGACCCATGAAGACACATTCGGCAGTAGTTTCCACGCTGCCTGAAAGTGTACTAAGGGAACCAGCCTCTCGAGACTGGTTTCTGGTATTATTTGAGGTATTCATTCGGTGGCCTATAACAGCTGACTGGCAGGAAACACCTGAACTAAATGCTCTGGGGACCCCCGTAGGGGTGGCAAACCTGCTGGTTCCGCTACGATGTCGGGCAGAGAAACCAGCAAAGGCTCGCGGGAGACTGCACCGGCAGGGTTAGCTGACTGATCTCCTGAGGGCCCCGAAGAGGAATGGGCACCATGTACTGTGGTGAACCCCATTCCTCCCCGAGAGGGGCTGCCTTCAGTGACCCTGGGCCATAAAAGTCAGGGCCGCTTGGCCGAGGACCTCTTGGATTGCAGCACAACCCTCAGGTCGGGCCTTGTCTTCGAGGCCCCCGGCTTTTCTGCGCTTCGCGGTGTGAGGAGCTGGTACACAGCTGGGGCTGCTCCCGTCCAGCAGCCCCAGAGGAATAGACGCGGCGAGGGAGGTATCGCTGGAACACCGCCACTTGTTTACGAGCCTCCTGGTATCTGTTGACGACTGAATCGACCGAGTTGCCAAACAGACCAGAAGGCTGAAGCGGGGTGTCCAGGAGGAGGACCCTGTCCTTTTCTTTCATATCGGACAGGGTCAGCCACAGATGTCTCTCCGCCGTCACAAGGGCTGCCATAGACCGCCCAACAGCGCGGGCGGTCTCCTTGGTGGCGTGGAGAGCCAGATCTGCTGTACGGCGCAAATCCGAGATGTTAACCTCCTCACCGTCATCTAATTCCTTGAGCAGGTCGACCTGGTACGCTTGCAAGATGGACATCGTGTGCAAGCACGCACCGGCCTGACCTGCTGCCGTGTACCCCTTACCCAGCAAGCTGGAAGTTGTTTTGAGTGGCTTGGAGGGTAAGGACAGAGCCTTCAAAGACGATGCCAGATCGGGTGACAGATAACTGGCGAGTGTCTGTTCAAATTAAGCAGCTGCACTTCATGGTGCTTCCAAGCCTAAAGCCTAAAAAGTTCTTTTACAGTGCTTTTAAGTTGTTTAATCTAAAAAATATTTTAAATATACATTCTGAGACCCTATATTTGGCAAGAAATGTAGTGAAAAGTGGTGGATGATCTTCATATTTTGAGATTGTTTGTGGATTCTATTTCGGCCTCCTCCATCTGCTGAAGCCTGAGGATTTCCTGGTAGAGAACCTCAGCATACCATGCCACCTAAAAAGGACCCAAGTATCAACCAAAGTAATGGAGAGGAGCTGGTGTCAATCTCACAGGTACGATAGCTAATGTGTCAACAAAGGGATCTGTTCATGCAACTTCTGCAGCAGCAAGAAAGTAGTTTTAAGACTATGGTGGAATTACTTGTGAACAATGTGAATACTCAGATTGACAAATTGACCATGGAGACACAGGAGCTGAGAAGCAGCCTGCAATTCTCCCAGAAGGACATTGATGATCTAAAACAGAAAAATTAGAAAATTGTGTCTGAGAGAACAACTGTTTATGCTGAAATTAAGACAGTGCAGGAGAAACTAACAAAGATGACTGAGAGAGCCGACTACTTTGAGGGTCAAACAAGAAGAAATAACCTTGTTGTGGATGGCATTCCTGAGATCCAGAATGAAAGTTGGAGGGAGACGGAGGATAAAGTCAGGTGTATGATCAATGAGAAACTTCACCTGGATAGTAGTCAGATGGTGATTGAACGTGCACATCGGACTGGCAATCCATCAGGATATTCTGGAAAAAAACCTAGGCCTATTGTGGTCAAATTTCTTAAATATAAGGATAAAATGGCTGTTCTGGGAAAGACTAAAGATCTAAAAGGCACCAGCATCTATGTGAATGAGGACTACACTGAAGCTGTCAGGCAAAAGCGTAGGGAACTCATCCCTGCCATGAAAGCTGCAAGAGAACGTGGCGATATAGCCTACATCCGACATGACAAGCTAATTGTCCATATCCCTTTCCAAAAGGCAGGGGCGAGAGAGAGAGATTAGTTCTCTGGTCTCCATAAAACTTTTAATGGATAGTAGGCCTATCAAGGATAAGCATCTTCTTCCTGTTTCCAAGGGTCTTGTTATGGCTCATTTGAATGTCTGCAGCATCAGAACAACTTAACTATATGTTGACAGAAAACACCATTCATATATTGGCAGTATCAGAAACCCATCTGGATGCAATTGTTCTTGACACTGAGATTAGCATTGATGGCTATAATATTTTTAGAAGAGATAGGAATAAAAATGGGGGTGACATAGCATTATATATAAAAAACAACTTTCCTGCAACTTTGTGCTCTGAGTTCATGTCAGATAGTTTAGAATCTTTATGGGTCAAGGTGCATCTTCCTCACCTAAAGCCAATTTTAGTCGGTTGTTGCGATAGACCGCTCTGGAAAACCTTTAATGAAATAATGGGGAGAAGGACAACTGGTGGGGCTTCTTTTGTGGAATCTGAAGGCATGTTTCTGACCAAATCATCTGATATTGCAAATTATTTTAATGATTATTTTGTAAAGAGAGTTAATACACTGAGGCAGTCTATGAACAATAATGATTCTGATTATTTAAAGTTCATAAAAAATAATGTGATGTTTGATAAGAGTTGCATTTTTAATTTTAATAGCATAGATGAGCGGAAAGTATGGATGTTGTTGAAGTCTCTGCCTGAACATGGCTCAGTGGGTACTGATATGCTGGACAGTAAATTACTTGGTCTGGCAGCTGACTACATTTACAGTCCAATATGTCATATATTGAATGCATGCTTAATGAAGGGTGTTTATCCCACAATCTGGAAAGAGGGTAAGGTTATTCCCTTACCTAAAGATAGCAGACTAGCGCTCACTGGGAACAACAGTCGACCTATTACTATTCTCCCAGTTCTCAGTAAACTGATGGAGAGAATAGTTAATTCACAAATACAGGAGTACTTTGACTGTAACGGCTTGAACACAGGATTTCAACATGCTTATAGACAGAACCATTCAACTTGTTCTGCCCTTACAGTAATGACAGATAACTGGCTCGTGGGAATTGATAACTCAAAGATTACTGGTGCAGTATTACTTGATTCTCCGTACAATTACATTTTTTAGGAACATTGTCTTTTCTTCTCAACCTGTCTTGTTATATAACCAAATTGTCAGATGTAGTCAAGTTCACTTTCATTTTACTAGGTCAGCAGATGATGGCCAGATGATGTTACCACGTCCAAAATCGAATGTTTTAAAGAAGACAGCTATTTATCGTGCTATCAATCTTTGGAATAATTGCCCACTGTACATACGTAAATTGGATAGTAAAGTATCTTTCAAGTACCATCTGAGGATGCACTATTTAAATTTGTGAGGATGAATGAGCACACTCACTGTTGTATGTGATAAGGAATGTTATGCCCATGATGTAATAACTTTTTTTGACTGATTTCAAATGTTTATAATGCTGTCTGCAATGGCTTTTAGATGATCATTGTAAGATTTCGATTTGTATTTTATTTGTATTTTATTGTAAATTTGTCTTTTGTTTTGTCTTTTGTATGGACCCCAGGAAGACTAGCTCGTCCCACTTAGGTGACAGCTAATGGGGATCCTTTTACCAATAAACCAGTAAACCAACCCGTGGCATCGTCTTGTAGCCACGCTCATCCACCCCTCCCACATTACCGTAGTAATCAGAAGAGGGGATGAACAAGCGGGCTGAAAATGGTTTTCCCCATGATCTCGACAGCTCACTGTGGAGATCGGGGAAAAACGGAAGGCTCCGTCTTGGAGGTGGTGGTTTGGTCCGCAGAAAGCGCTCATCAAGTTTGCTTTTCTGCGGCTCATAAGTCTGCTAGGCGGGCCAGCTGATGTTTAGCTTGGCGACCGCACGAGTCACCACCTCCAAGAGCTCCTCATACTGCGGGGATCGGGGAAGCTGTTGTGAACTCTCTGCAACGCTCTCCACATCAACCTCCTCAGAGGAAGACAGGAGAAGCGTTGACGCCTCTTCCTGGAGGGAAGGAACCGCAGTGCGGGCTTCCTCATCCAGCAAGAGGTCTACCGATCTGCTAGGTGAGGAGGGAGATAGGGGTTCACCTGTCTCCATTCCCTCTAGCAGATCGAGCTGCGAACCCCACGAGTGCAGCTGCTGCTCCACCTCAGCGGAAGCGGGGCCAGACCCGCGAGTAACGCTGGTGAAGGCTCCCTCCTCAATGAGAGCCTTCTGAGAGCGGAGCACCCGCAGTGGAAGACAATCACACTGCAGGCAGCCAGCCCCCGCGAGGGCTGACTGTGCATGCTCCGCTCCCAAGCAGACTACACACAGACTGTGTGTATCCCCACCAACAATAAAGCGTTGGCAGGGAGGAACACACCGTCTGTGTGGCCGCTCAACCACTCTAAAATCGAATTTTCCCCCTTTCTTGGTTGCCATAATTACTCAAAATAAAGTTGTGCAAACTGCCACAGATAAACAGTAATTATGCAACAGACAGACCAACATATAGCGCTTCGCTGAATGACAAAAGCTGACGCTGTCTAGGGCTGTCGCGGTTAAGGAATTTCCCTTGCGGTAATTTTGAGTGGCTCAGTAGCGCGGTATGCGGTATTACCGCCATATAAATGTGTGTAGGCTGTTACAATGTAAGGTCATATTCAGAAATCAATAAACCGAAACCAAATCGCGTTGATATATGAAGTGAAGTAAACAGTACTTACATAGAAACCTAGCCAGAAAGAAATGCAAATTTTGAAGAAAAAATGTCAGACATACTTTGCATCTGAAATCTTCAGTTAGCGCGCACCCTCGAGTCTGACTGGATGGATGAGAGACTTTCTGTCAGTATTTCACCTGCGTGTTTTAGGCGAGCTGTCAGTCAGTGCAGTTTCATTGACACGCCACAAGATGGAGGCAAGAGACTATCTTGTCTTTAATCCGTTCATTCAACTATACGTTCAAAAACGCTTATTTATTCAAAGAGAGACGTAATGAAACACGATGTTAAAATCATTTCAACTTTAATCGCCACTTTTAAAGGCTCAGCTGACCAGCAGAGCATCGATGTTAAGACAGAGATTTCACTTTCCTTGGACATGACAAGCTAGTTTCACATACACACCAGACTCGATCTGAAAGACAGACGCAGGTAATCGCACAAGCTCAGTCGATCTCTCTCTCATTCGCTGTCTGTTTAGGCATGTTAAGTGCATATCTACTGAGCCTCATAATAAACACATTATGTTATCATTACTAACTTATTACTAATTTAATATTCAGCACACAGGCATTAAATGAGAAGGGTAAATCCTTAGGAAAAAAGAAAACAGGCCAATATCGCGGTTGTTGCATTCCTCTGCGGTTATGCACGTCAATAGCGCGGTATTGCGATATTGCGGTTATCGCGACAGCCCTAACGCTGTCTTCAATGCACATGCTTTTATACTTCCTGGTCGTTTACGTCACCACGCCGGTGACGTCACTCCCCTCATCTGATTGGTTACTGACTACGTTCAGAGCGTGGTTCGCCGATGGCATTCCCCAAATTGTTTCTGACGCAGCTCGAAGTTCCCGTAAACTGCTCTAAACTTCTTCAGAGATATATTATATAATTAAATATTATAATATTTTAAGGGGTTTCGTTGACATTTAAAACATTTAAGAATTTAGGAACATTTTAAAATGTAATATCTTCTAATTAGAAATGTTAATTTTTTTTAATCTGATTACATAATTTAGATTGCAAGTAATTAGTTACTGCTCAGCACTGTCACCAGAGGAGCTGAACATGCAGCACTGGTGGGCCTGGGACGGCCTGGGAGTGGAAGGGAATTCATGGGAAAAGCCTCTGATCCTAGTCTCCAGGTGATGGCATTAATGCACTAACCAGTTATTTTAATTTAAAAGTAGTAGTCAGTGAGTGCAATTTGTGCCAAAGCAATGCAAAATAATCCACTGTTTAATCCACATTTTCCCAGGTAAAAAAAAATAAATAAAAAATGCTCTTCCATAATGTATGGAAAGTGCTCTATTTTCACACACTAATTTATTATTTTTTTTTTTCTTTTTTTCAACTTTCTAACAATAATGTTTCAATGCTGAAGCCATATTTTCAAAACTGTTTATACAAACTGCATTACCAACATGTATCTTGGCCAAACAGTTGATCTCACTTCCAAAACTCACTCAGACCAACAAAACACTTCATATAGGTCTCAAAATAAGCTTTGAAACCATAACACTGGCAGCAATTCTTATTCAGAAAACATACATTTCATTCATAACACACTGTAGTTTAAATAAATGAAAGAATGAATGAGAAAAGCAGCATTCCCACCTATTTCTTTACATACCAAAAACAAAAACAAAATTACATATTACAGTTTTTTTTAATTGCTTACAAGCATTGTTCAATAATAAAGCCACATTTTCAAAACTGTTCACACATTCAGTGAAACAGAAGTCTATGCTAAACAAACTATGAATAATTTCTCATTGCTTTTAGACAAAATGCATTCAATGACCACATTTCTTAAAATCCATGAATACTTTTGTCTTTCATAGACATTTTCAGTACATTTTTCAAACGCTAACACACTGCTTTCAAAACTGATAAAAGAACATTCAGATCAGAACAATGACAAACTGTCAATTAGGGTTGTGACGATGAGGAAATTTCCCCACCGGTTAATCGGCACGTGACAACACCGGTAATACCGGTATCACCGTGGGGGTGGGGGTTTGCTCTTTTTTTCTGCTTTTAAATAGCTTATAAATGCGTGCGTATTATACTTTCACTTTCAGTTTTGCGGGAATTGGCAAATCGGCGTCAATTGTTTTAATGGACGACAACGAAACTACAAAAAAAAAAAAAAAACTTTGGACCCAAAATATTGCCAAACAGGTGCTTTTGGACACTAAATCGTCCGCCATTCTCTTTCTGTAAATTCGACTCCTCGCACAGATAATTAACACGGCCAATTCACCATCAGCAATCACACTCCGTATCCAAGCACTACAAGAGAATCCCTTTAAATAGCCAAGCAGTCTTACCTTCATCATCTCTTGTTTTCAGCATCCCTCTCCCTGGGCAGGGGGAGTGCCCCGTGCTCGGCCAAACATGCTTAACTGTTTATTATATGTAAGCGCGAACTCCTCACGTGATAAATGAAATATGACGCATTGTAGCTATGTTCAGTTTTTAATTATATTGCATGCTCTCGTCTTAAGTAAATTATTTAGAATAATATTTTCCGTTCAATTCAAATAAATATTTAATAAAAAAACGAATACTTAAAAAAAAAAAAAAAAAAAAAAGTGGAGGCGGTGTCACGGTGGAAAAGTGATGTCACCGGTGTTGCGTCTTAAAACCGGTAACACCGTCAACACCGTCTATCGTGGCAAGCCTACTGTCAATTTCTGCAGGAATTATATTGAAATAGAAAATCTTAGCAGAATATTTACTATGAAATTGAATAATAATTATTCCAAAAACAGCTAACTGCAATTTCAACTGAAAGCTAGGCCAGATGTCCTATCATGTTTGTCTTATCACAGGGATGACAAACATGCACACGTTCATATTCACACTCACAGTCTCCAGTTCACCTATCCTGGATGTCTTGGGACATTATATATATAATTTATATATTATTATTTAATTAATATATATATTAATATATAATATAATATATATATTTTTTTTTTCTCAACTTTTTTTTTCACAAGTGAATTTTGTAAATGTTGATTTTTTTTTGGTATATAAAGAAATGGGGGGAGGGTACTGCTTTTTTTCATTCATTCTTTGTGAATGAAAATATGTCATTTCTATCCTAAAATTAAATACTTATGGAACAAATCATTCAAACTTCAAAGATAAAAGTTCATCATTTATGTAATGCCCCCTGTATTTTTTAGACCAGTGTGTTATGAATGCAATGTACGGTGATGCATTGCTGCCACACACGTTATTTTTTCCATTCAATTATCTTTTCACGTAATAACAAGATGTTTTCTCATTAAAATTTAAGCTTTTTCTTAACAAAGATGAGATTTTATGTTGTTAAAACAACATAATTATCTTGTTAAAATGACATATTTTTCATGCTGCTGTCACCACAGTCCTGACATAAACAAGCAAACAATCTGCAGGGGGGATCATAGAAATAGGGGACCGTGGGGCACAACCTAGCACTTTTTCAATTTTGCGGTTTGTATAAATCCACGTGGGTTTCAGAGTACAATTTTTATCCTCATTATTTTCACACTTGTCTAGTACAAATATGTCGCTTTGTTTCTACGTTCAAATTACAGTTTTTTTTTTAATTGGTTTGGTACTATTTTCATAAGTAAAGTGTGCATTTTCAAATCTCTTAGTACAAAACTTTAAACTGATCACATTTGTAACACCACTAGTCATTCTTTCAAATCTGATGTCATGATTTCATTGTATTTGGACATATTTTCATTCCACTTAATCATTGTTTCAGAACACAAGATCATTGTGATATATATTGAGAACATTTGCTTTAATCACCCAAACAAAACAGTAAGTTCTTTTTTCAGCTTAGTACTTTTACCAATCATTTCATTCAGGAGCAAATAATACAAGGTAAGCGTTTCAAATTGTCCTTGGTGCCGAATGAGGGTAACTGAACTGTAAAATTTACATAGCAAATATTACACTTATGTTCAGACAAAAAAAAAAAAAAAAATTAATAATAATAAAAATAAAAAAAAAAAATATATATATATGCACACACACACACACACACACGAAAAAGGATAAAAAAAAAACACTCATCATTTACATAAGTCATTTACATAAGCCAAATACACTGCCTGGCCAAAAAAAAAAAAGTCGCTACCTGGATTTAAGTGCTATGATCTGGGGTTGCTGCTATTAGTCAAGTCTAGGTTCAGCAACAGTATGTGCTCAAAGAATGAGGTCAGCTGACTACCTGAATATACTGAGTGACCAGGTTATTCCATCAATGGATTTTTTCTTCCCTGATGGCACGGGCAGGGGCGCCGCTCGCAATTTTGGGCCCTATGACAAAATATGAGGTTGGGCCCCCCTGCCACACCAAAGCAGATCTCTGGGGGCCCCTAAAGTGCGTGGGCCCTCAGAATTGTCCTAACTTTCCCCCTCTTAGCGGCGCCACTGGGCATGGGCATATTCCAAGATGACAATGCCAGGATTCATCGGGCTCAAATTGTGAAAGATTGGTTCAAGGAGCATGAGACATAATTTCCACACATGGATTGGCAACCACAGATTCCAGACCTTAACCCCATTGAGAATCTTTGGGATGTGCTGGAGAAGGCTCAGACTCTACCATCATCAATGCAAGATCTTGATGAAAAATTAATGCAACACTGGATGGAAATAAATCTTGTGACACTGCAGAGGCTTATCGAAACAATGCCACAGTGAATGCGTGCCGTAATCAAAGCTAAAGGCAGTGCAACGAAATATTAAAGTGTATGGCCTTTTTTTTGGTGGAAACTTTTTTTTGGCCAGGCAATGTATATTTACATAAGCAAAATATATTTATTCACCTATTGAACAGTGCAAAGTCTCAAACACAGTTCTACTTATATGGTAACTAATTGTGATCATCAGGGGAAGCAATTAGTATTTCTTGATTGAAAACTCAGCAATTTGAAACTTAAAAAAGAACCAGACAATAATCAGTCAAGTTGAAAATGCATGGACATAATGAATGATTCATTGATTAAACATTAAGATCAGTTGAATTAAATGACAGACAAATGTATTCAACTGAATGATAAGAGATGCAAATCAAAAATTTGATAGTGATAACATTATGAAAGGCAGTTACTGTAAATGAAACATTTATTTAGATGAAACACGTATTTTGTGTAGTGAAAAGGATATTTTGTGATTGTGTATTGTACTAACACAATTGAAAATATGCTTAAATGTTTGAAAAAAGTGCACTTTTGATGATCTGTTGTGATATAAGTACTAAGAGTTTTGAAAATGTACCAATTGCTTGTGAAAACTGCGCCAAACCAATTAAAAAAAACTGTAAATAAAGTAATGACGTTTAAAAAAAAAAAATCAGATTTTGGAGTTTGACAACGAACACATCGCAGCCATGCTTGGAATGGCCGTGATCGCAACACACAGCAAAACAGTAGTTCAAAACAATGTGGGCAAATAGATTAAACACATTTAGATATTCAGAAAACACTCCCCTACCTCCACACACAGCTCTCATAGAACACGAGACGCATAAACGAGCCAAAACGCTTTACATTTCTTGAAATAATAATTTCTGAACATTAAACAACAAATTGTCAGTCTTTATTCACCTGTTTCTTGTGGTTTTACCTGTTTCTTGTGGTTAAAAAATGTACTTCAGCCAGAAATGAACTTTTACTATGGCAAAATAAATATTCAGCGATATCTTCAAAAGGCTTTTGGTGCACTTTTCTCTGCATAGTGTTGCTATGGCAACTAGTAAATACCATAAATTTGGTTATGCTAGCATGTGTGGAAATATTTAAACCACGTGTGTTACAACTAAACCCACATTAGTTTGTGCCCCAGGCTCCCTTTCAAAGTTTTAAATGTATTTTAATGTAATGCTTTTTATTGTCACTGCATGTTTATAAGATTTAATCTCCAATCTGTCAATATATGCTATTCAATAACTGCATTCAGACCCAGAGGATATGATGATCAGATGAAAACAGTTATTTCGGAATAATCAACTCTGGGCTTGGAATAGTTCTTAACAACAAATCGAAATACGAACAAGAAATAAGAAAAATTACAAACGGTTTGATTTTATTATTAATAATAGGCTAATCTTTGAAATTTGTCTTTCAAAAACAGATAAATGTAAATGATGCTATTTTTCGTATTTTTTGTTTGTGGGTAAAAACAAATGAGCTTATGCTTTAATATTTGTTTCACATGTGTGGGTGGCCTTGATACTTTAGTCTGATTACATATAAATTATTGATTATACAGTTGTGTTCAAAATAACAGCAGTCCAACATCACTAACCAGATCAATCACGGTGTTTGGTAGAAATTATATTTCTATATGGCAAAAACTTTACTAGTAGGTGTACTAGAGTAATAGAAAACTAACAGACCCAACAGTCATGATATGCTTGCTGCTGATTCCATGTAATTGAATCATTAATTGAAAAGGGGATGTTCAAAATAATAGCAGTGTGGAGTTCAGTTAGAGAGGTAAAACATTCTGTGAAAAAACTGATGTCAAACAAGTTGCCCTTATTTAAGGATGAAGGCAGCAAATGATGTACTGAGCATTTCTCTCTGAAAATCTCTGTAAGATGGTTGTTACAGACATTGTTCAGAAGAACAGCGTACTTTGATTAGATTGATAAGAGAGGACAGAACATATTAAGAAGTACAGAAAATGATAGGCTGCTCAGCTAAAATGATATCAAATGCTTTAAAATGGCAACCAAAACCAGAAAGGTGAGGAAGAAAACTAAAAGCTACCATTCGATTGAGTCGAAGAATAACCAAAATGACAAAGACTCAGCCAATGATCAGCTCCAGGGTGATCAAAGAAAGTCTTAATTTACCTGTGAGTAACAATTAGAAGACGCCTATGTGAAGCCAAGCTATCAGCAAGAAGCCTCTGCAAAGTCCCATTGTTGAAATAACGACAGGTGCTGAAGTGGTTACAATTTGCCAAAGAACACATTGACTGGCCTAAAGAGAAATGACACAATATTTTGTTGACAGATGAAAGCAAGATTGCTCTTTTTGGGTTTAGGGGCTACAGACTGTTTGTCAGGTGACCCCCAAACACTGAATTCAAGCCACAGTACACTGTGAAGACAGTGAAGCATAGTGGCGCAAACATCATGAATTCTCATACTATGGTGCTGGGTCTATTAATCACATTCCAGGGATCGTGGATCAGTTTGAGTACATCAAAATACTCAAAAAGGTCATGTTGCCTTATGCTGAAGAGGAAATGCACTTGAAATGGGTGTTTTAACAAGACAACAACCCCAAACACACCAGTAATGAGCAGCATCTTGGTTCTAGACCAACAAGATTAACGTAATGGGTGGCTAGCCCAATCCCCGGACCTTAACCATAGAAAACATGGTGACATTGGGTGCTGTTTCTAAGGCAAAATCAAGAAATGCAGGGGAATTGTGGTGTGTAGCATAATCGTTCTAGGCTGGAATACCTGTTCTCAGAAGTTGATAGACTCCGTGCAACACAGATGTGAAGTAGTTCTGGTTATACAACTAAATATAAGTTCAGTGATTCACAAGAAAGCTAAATCTACAAGATTTTTTCAATATATACAGTAAATGTTTGACTTTGTAAAGATAAATGCAGACACTGCTATTTTTCTGAACAGCCTAATATTTAATTTTTCTTCACTTTCAGTAGAGTAATGACAAATTTGATACATTGATTCAAACAAATGAGATTAAACTCTTTTAATTAATGGAAAATTATTTTAACCAAAAAAAAAAATAAATAAATAAAAAAAAAAACTAAACAGAATTAGTACTTTGTTGCTCCTACTCTGGAATTTATGACGGCCTGAATTATTTAGGACATGGACTTCACTAATGAAAAACAACATTCTTCATCAAGCTGCTTCCAACTTTCTTAAATAGCAGTTGACAGATCAGCCTTGCAAGATGGAGCCTCGTCATGGACCAGTTTTATTTTTCAATTTCAATATAAATCATATATTTACAAATGGACTGAGATCTGGACTGTTTGCTGGTCATGTCATTGAGTTGATATGCCTTTCCTAAAGAAAAGCTTTAACACTCTGAATATCACTTTCATCCAATCATCCACACTCCATGACTTCTCTTTAGCCCACTCTAATTTTGTTTTCTTTTATGTGTTAACACATCAACTCCTGTTTCCGACCATTTGTTCTTCATTTGTTTCTTTGTGGAGTTTCTATTTTCAAGGCAAATTGCTTTGAGTTTTCTATCTTAATGCTTTGATGTCTTCCTTAATCTGCTTGTATGTTTTCATTTCATAATCTTTCCATTTTGTTTATACTTACACCAATTTTTGGAAACAGCTGACTGGGAAGATCTAACTTCTTTTGCCACACTCCATGTTGGATTTCCATCTTAAAGGAGTTTTATAATCCTTTCCATTATTTCAACTGACATGTTTCCTTACAATTAGCCAAGTTCAACAGCTTGTTAGGGTCTGTAAGTACTCTCTTTTCACTGCTGACTAATTAGCTTTTTTAGATATATTTAGATATTTTTTCCTTTTCTATTTATTCATGAAATAACCTTGATACTCTAAAACTACCTCTAGTTCTTTTATTTATTATAGAAACATTTGACCCTCTAACACTAGCACTCTTTATTCTTTTTTTCCTATTCTATCTAATATTTTCTGTTCTATTTACTTGCTTTTTTATTTCTTTTTTTTATTTCATATTATTGCTCTTTTGTTGGTTTGATTGCTGTTAATGTCCCCATTTGCTTTGGATAAAAGTGTCTGCTAAATTACTAAATGTGAATGTAAATATATTTTAATATGATTACGATTATGGGCTTAATCACTTTATGTTGATCAGTATTGCATTTACATTAGGTAAAGATTGCCAAAATCCCATTATAATTGCATTATGAGGGTTTGCTAGTGTTATGGAAGAATAAGTTGATTTTAAACGTGTTTGAGTAGCTTTAGTACATTTTGGATGTAAAATTTACTGCTATGCCGAGCTAAAATTCAGTTAAGAGCACTGTGTGAAGAGTTTTGAATAAAGGGCCTAAGTATTGAGGAAAACCAAAAGAACTAAACTTCAACAAGGAAGATCTGACCAATCTTGAATAATACAAAAAAGGACACAGAAGCATCTCTTGTGAGCCATGTTCTGAATTTCTGTGTGATAAGGCAAACACAAATCAGTCTGACATGCTCTACATCAGGGGTGTCCAAAGTATGTCCTGCAGAGTTTAGCTCCAACCCCAGTTAAACACACCTGAACCAGCTAATCAAGTTTTACTATGCATGATAGAAACTTCGAGGCAAGTGTGTGGAATCAAGTTGGAGCTAATCTCTGCCGGACACTGGCCCTCCAGGACAACTTTGGACACCCCTGGTTAAATACATATCAACAATTTTCCTTTAAACAGGCGTGTCCAAACTCGGCCCGGCACTAAATGGCCTGATGGAGAAGAGATGTGAGCAGAGTTTATATACAATACCTCCAGTTGCTATGGTGATTTGTCTCACTTGATGTCCATAGAAAAGGAAGTCAAAGGTTAGTGCCACCCGCTAGTGAGAAAAATATATAAGAGAAAGATAAATAAATGATAAAGAAAAAGATATAGGAGGAGGAAATAGAGAGAAAAAAAAGGAATTGTGGGCAAGGAGTTAAAATGCTAAGTAACAAAATTACAAGCTAGAATAAGATTTTTTTCTATGTGAGCCATGTGCACACAGTGGGGCAACAAAGTATTTAGTCAGCCACCAATTGTGCAAGTTCTCCCACTTAAAAAGATGAGAGAGGCCTGTAATTTTCATCATAGGTATACCTCAACTATGAGAGACAAAATGAGAAAAAAAAAATCAGAAAATCACATTGTCTGATTTTTAAAGAATTTATTTGCAAATTATGGTGGTAAATAAGTATTTGGTCAGTAACAAAAGTTCATCTCAATACTTTGTTATATACCCTTTGTTGGCAATGACAGAGGTCAAACGTTTTCTGTAAGGCTTCACAAGGTTTTCACACACTGTTGCTGGTATTTTGGGCCATTCCTCCATGCAGATCTCCTCTAGAGCAGTGATGTTTTGGGGCTGTCGCTGGGCAACACGGAATTTCTACTCCCTCCAAAGATTTTCTATTGGGTTGAGATCTGGAGACTGGCTAGGCACTCCAGAACCTTGAAATGCTTTTTATGAAGCCACTCCTTCATTACCCGGGATCATTGTCATGCTAAAAGACCCAGCCACAATTCATCTTCAATGCCCTTGCTGATAGAAGGAGGTTTTCACTCAAAATCTGACAATACATGGCCCCATTCATTCTTTCCTTTACACGGATCAGTCGTCCTGGTCCCTTTGAAGAAAAACAGCCCCAAATCATGATGTTTCCACCCCCATGCTTCACAGTAGGTATGGTGTTCTTTGGATGCAACTCAGCATTCTTTCTCCTCCAAACACGACGAGTAGAGTTTTTACCAAAAAGTTATATTTTGGTTTCATCTGACCATATGCCATTCTCCCAATCCTCTTCTGGATCATCCAAATGCTCTCTAGCAAACTTCAGACGGGCCTGGGCATGTACTGGCTTAAGCAGGGGGACACGTCTGGCACTGCAGGATTTGAGTCCCTGGCGGCGTAGTGTGTTACTGATGGTAGCCTTTGTTGCTTTGGTCCCAGCTCTCTGCAGGTCATTCACTAGGTCCCCCCATGTGGTTCTGGGATTTTTGCTCACCGTTCTTGTAATCTTTTTGACCCCATGGGGTGAGATCTTGCGTGGAGCCCCAGATCGAGGGAGATTATCAGTGGTCTTGTATGTCTTCCATTTTCTAATAATTGCTCCCACAGTTGATTTCTTCACACCAAGCTGCTTACCTATTGCATATTCAGTCTTCCCAGCCTGGTTGCAGGTCTACAATTTTGTTTCTGGTGTCCTTTGACAGCTCTCTGGTCTTTGCCATAGTGGGGTTTGGAGTGTGACTGTTTGAGGTTATGGACAGGTCTTTTATACTGATAATGAGTTCAAACAGGTGTCATTAATACAGGTAACGAGTGGAGGACAGAGGAGCCTCTTACAGAAGAAGTTACAGGTCTGTGAGAGCCAGAAATCTTGCTTGTTTTTAGGTGACCAAATACTTATTTTCCACCATAATTTGCAAATAAATTCTTTAAATATCAGACAATGTGATTTTCTGGATTTTTTTTCTCTCTCATTTTGTCTCTCATAGTTGAGGTATGCCTATGATGAAAATTACAGGCCTCTCTCATCTTTTTAAGTGGGAGAACTTTCACAATTGGTGGCTGACTAAATACTTTTTTGCCCCACTGTATTTTCCTAAAAATAAAGGAACATCTCTGCGTGGTTGTCTCACCGATGCTTGTCTGTGTGTGTTGGATAGAATAGCGTGGACTCTGACAGATCCTTGATGCATTGAATTAAGATCCACCCAGAGATCCTGTGTGCGTTTGTCACCAGGACCAAAACTGCGCCAGGAGTAGTACCTCTGGGAGTCCTCCTGAGAGACAAATAGAGAGAATATTGTTTAAGTCAAGTCAAGTCACCTTTATTTATATAGCACTTTTAACAATACAGGTTGTGTTAATGCAACTTCACAGTATTAAACAGGACAATAGTGTGTCAATAATGCAGTATTGTAAACAATCAATTTTCAGTTAAAGGCAGTTCATCAATGAATTCAGTGATGTCATTATCCAGTTCAGTTTAGTTCAAATAGTATACAATATTGCTGGAAGTTAAGTGTCCCCAACTAAGCAAGCCAGAGGCGACAGCGGCAAGGAACCAAAACTCCACAGGTGACAGAAATGGAGAAAAAAACTTTGGGAGAAACCAGGCTCAGTCGGTGGACCAGTTCTCCTCTGGCCAGACGAAACCAGCAAGTTTTGTTAGTTCATGATGAGTCATCAATATTATTATAAGTCGTTAAAAATATGTGCTCCCTGCTGTTAAAAATGAATTTTTTAACATTTAGTACATAAGAACACAGATTAGGCTTAAAGCTGCAATATACAGTGACAGGAACAGAGCCGGAAAGACACACACCGCCTTTTGACTGGAGATATCCTAGGAAGACACGACTGACTGGAGATGGAAAAGTCACAGAGGTAGGTATTATTTGTGAATAAGAGAAGACTCACGCTTCGTGTGAAGCCCGGACAATGAGGGAACTGCGGTGTGTGTTCTTATGTGGTAGCTGATTAGTGAGGGTGATGCGGTGCAGGTGTGGCTGGTTAAAACTCTGGTGATTGTGATCGCTGTATTTGAGTGGTAGAAGAGCCTGGCCAATCCGTGACATTACCCCCCTCTCCGGTGCCGTGGTGGTCTACCGCTTCCTCTAGGTGCTGGGTTATCTGGATGAGCAGCGTGAAATTCTTCTGTCAAGGTAGGGTCCAAGATGTAATCTCTAGGAACCCAGGACCGTTCCTCCAGACTGTAAACTTCCCAGTCCACCAAGTATTCTAGAAGACCACCACAACGCTGGGACTGCATGATATCCTTTACCTGAGCCCTCTTCAAGTAACAATGGTGGGGGGTGGGGGTTGACCTGTTCCAGAATGGTGAAGGGACCAACAAATCTGGGGCTGAGTTTCTTAGAGGGCAGGCACAGACAAATGTCCCTGGTAGATCTTGGTTTCTCCTGCGGTCAGCCATCGTCTTTCGTCTGCGCACTGCCTTTGCAGGTGATGGTGTGCAGCGTCCCAGACTCTCTCGCTCTCCCGGAACCAGTAATCGGCTGCGGGTACTTCTGAGGGTTCTCCGGTCCAAGGGAAAGTGGAGGCTGGAAGCCGAGGACGCAATGGAAAGGAGTGAGTCCTGTTGATGGTTGCCGCAGAGAGTTTTAGGGCGTACTAGGCCCAGCCCAGGAACTGGTTCCAGGAGTTCTGGTGACCGTGGCAGAAGGTACGGAGAAACCGCCCCACCTCTTGTATCTTCCTCTCGATTTACCCGTTGGATTGCGGGTGGTATCCTGATGAGAGGCTTATGATCATACCCAGGAGAGTGAAGAAGGACTTCCATACCTGTGAGATGAACTGTGGTCCACGGTCTGACACTATGTCCTCTGGGATTCCATAATACCGAAACACATGATTGAACAGAATCTCGGCTGTCTCCATTGCAGTAGGTAATCCCTTTAAAGGTAGCAAATGACAGAACTTAGAGAAATGGTCTACAATGACCAGAATGCATGTATTACCTTCCGAGGGGGGCAGATTAGTCATGAAGTCTACTCCTAGGTGTGACCAGGGGCGGTTCGGGACAGGCAAGGGATGTAGTTTTCCACAGGGTAGATGACGTGGACTCTTGGCCATAGCACACTCCTTGCATCCTCTCACATACGTCTCACATTTCTTGCCATCTCCGGCCACCAGACGCGATCTGTAAGCTACGAGAGAGTGTTGTTGGCCCCTGGGTGTTAAGTGACCAGGGAGGTGTGAGTGGTGTGTATGAGGGTTATCCGTTAAGATCTGGGAACTGGAGTCCTGGGGGGCAGCCCGGCGGATTTTTGGGAGCAGGAATGGCGGCGGCTGGAGGTGAGGTCCATTCTATGGGGCTGACTATGAGCTGGGATGGCAGAATGTCAGAAGGCTCATCAAGAACTTCATCGGAGGCATGGAGATGGGAAAGTGCATCGGCTCGAACATTCTTATATCCTGGTCGATATAACATGGTGAAGTTAAATATGGTGAAAAACAGGGCCCATCTTGCTTGTCGGGGATTAAGCCTTTTAGCGTCACGAAGGTATTGCAAGTTTTTGTGGTCTGTTAGTACTTGGAAGGGATGAGCCGCTTCCTCCAGCCAATGACGCCACTGCTCCAGGGCTAATTTGATAGCCAACAACTTCCGGTTTCCGATATCATACTTCCTCTCTGCCGGGCTGAGCTTCCGAGAGTAATAGGTACATGGATGGAGTCGGACTGGGTTCCCCTGACATTGGGAGAGGACCGCTCTGATCCCAGAGGTAGAGGTGTCCACCTACACGACGAAAGGTAGGTCGGGTTTGGGATGAACCAAGAAAGGCGTGCTGATGAAAGCATGTTTGAGGGAGGTGAAGGCATTTGAGGAGGTGGAGGTCCAGAGCAGAGTCTTGGGGTGACCTTTGAGGAGGTTGGTGAGAGGGCTAGTGATGAGACTATAGTTTTTTTTTAATGAGTGGTCGATAAAAGATGACAAAACCTAGGAAACGTTGAAGTTCTTTTATGGTGGTGGGTTCTGGCCAGGTGGTGACTGCGGTTACCTTCCCCTTATCCGTGCATACCCATTGGTGGTCTATTACATACCCGAGAAAGTGGACAGCAGGTTGATGGAAGGAGCATTTTTCTGCTTTCAGGAAGAGATGGTACTCTCGCAGTTTTTTAAGGACCTCCGCAACGTGGTGGCGATGGTCGGCCTCACTCGGGGAGTAAATCAGGATATCGTCAATGTACACGATGACGGACTTGTGTAGGAACTCCCGAAGTACCTCATGCATGAAGTTTTGGAATACGGAGGGGGCGTTGACCAGTCCATAGGGCATGACGAGATATTCGTAGTGACAGGTAGGGGTCACAAACGCGGTCTTCCACTCGTCTCCCTTGCATATTCTGATGAGGTTGTATGCGCTGTGGAGGTCCAACTTCGTGTAGATGCAAGCATTTTGTAGATGTTCTAATGCTGTTGGGACGAGGGGAAGGGGATACCGGAATTTGACTGTGATCTGATTTAAGGCACGTTAATCAATACAGGGGTGGAGACCTCCATCCTTCTTCCCAACGAAAAAGAAGCTTGGAGCAGCAGGGGAAGTCGATGGGCGGGAGTATCCTTGCTTTAGCGCCTCTTTAATATACTCCTCCATGGCCTTACTCTCTGGAAGCGACAAAGGATAAACCTTCCCTCGGGGCACTGGCTCACCCGGAACGAGGTCTATGGCACAGTCCCATGGCCGATGTGGAGGTAGTTGGGAAGCTCTCTTGGGGCAGAATACGTCATGGAATTGTGAATACATGGGAGGAAACTGGACCGACTGCTTCTCGACAGGACTCTCAATAGATGTTGAGTAGATACTTAGTTGTGTCTCGACAGGTTTGGGTCGAGTTTTCCGGTTATTGAGTGGATCTGGTATACTGTTGAGGTGGCATTGGTGGGAAGTTGGAGCTGGCGGCAGAGGTTTCCCGAAATGAAGTTCCCAGCTGACCCGGAGTCGAGGAGAGCGATGACTGTACAAGATAATTCAGAGGTGGTTAACTGAACATGCATCTTCTCAGTATCAGAATGGATGACACTCACCAAAGAACAAGGAGGACGCAGAGGGTAGGTGGACCTCAGGTATCCACTAGCCCTGCAATACAGACATAAACCCCGGGTCAGCCTCCTCTGCTGCTTAGCTGATGACAGTTTTCCTTTATCCAGTATCATGGGTTTGGTGGCTGGTTCTGGATGGGTAGATTTCTCTGGCAGATGGCAGAATGAGTATGGAGCTGAGGCTTCGTCGGGGTGGCAGGAGTACATGTGGTCGGAACATCTGATTGAGTGCTAAATGAATCCTTCTAATCTGTGACTGTCATCATAGGCTGCCAGTTGTAAGCACAGTTTGGGCTCCAAGCCTTGCTGGTATGTGGTAAGTAGTGATCGCTTGTTCCATCCACTCACGGCTGCAAGAGTACAGAATTTGAGAGAATATTGCTGAATTGACATCGTACCTTGCTTGAGGTGATAGAGCTGTTCTCCAGCGGAGATATCATCATCTGCACGTACAAAAACTTCTTTAAAATGAGCTAGGAAGGCCTGGATGGATCATGTAGCCGGCCCGGCTTGAGCCCAAATCGTCTCTGCCCATTGTAGGGCAGAACCTGTGAGTAGTGAAATGATAAATGCAATTTGAGAGTGATCTGCATGGAAAATATAAGTGAGCACTGTAGCAAAAATCTGTTGCACTCCTCCGCATTGCCAGAGTAGGGCGCCGGTCGAACCATGGGACTGGAGGGAATAGCTGGAGAAGAAGTGCTCGGTGCAGGTGGGTGAACGCTGGATCAATGTTGGTGGTAGAGTGGAGGGAGATCGAACAAGGACTCTCTGAAGAGAGTCAACGAGCTGCTGAAAGGGATCCGGCATGCTCATGCTGAGTGATGCTGTTATGGTCCAGGCTTCTGTTACGGAAGTATACGGACACAAGAGGTAAGTGGAATGTAATCACAGTTTATTTTGACACAGCAGAGCATGGAGAGACAACAGCAAAACAGGATCGGTAAGTATGGATTTGGACAATAGTAGATAGGGGTTTTGACACAGAGAATGACTGTAGTTCTTTATTTTGCAGGAATCCAGGAGATTGGGAACAGAGCCGGAATAACACACACCACCTTTTGACTGGAGATATCCTAGGAAGACACACGACTGACTGGGGATGGAAAAGACACAGAGGTAAGTAATCGCAGGTAGGTTTTGTTCCTGAATCAGAGAAGAATCACAGAGAGTCCTGAAAATGCGGGAATTGCTGTGTGTGTTCTTATGTGGTAGCTGATTAGTGAGGGTGATGCAGTGCAGGTGTGGCTGGTTAAAATTCCGGTGATTGTGATCGCTGTATTTGAGTGGTGGAAGAGCCTGGCGAATCCGTGACACCCGTGAGACTTTACTTATAATAACAAAATGAGCCTCAAACAAGAACAAACACAAGGAAGTATTCTACGTCTACGTAACTGCTCTAGGGGCCCCCGTAGGGGTGTCGAGCCCCTCGGCTCCGCTACGTTGCAGGGCGGAAGGACCAGAGGTTTGTGCTCGGTGGAAACTGCTGCACCCTGTAGCTGACAAGGGGTAGCTGACAGGGGTAGCTGACAAGTCTCCTGAGGGCCCAGAGGAGAGACGGACACAGTGTAATGCGGTGCATCCCGCTCGTCCCCGGTAGGGGCTACCCTCAACGGTCCTGGCGCACAATCGTCAGGACCGCTTGGTCGAGGGCTTCCTCGACTGCAGGACGACCCTCAGGTCGGGCCTCGTCTTGGAAGCCCCTGGCCTAGAGCGCCGCTGATGGACAGGGACGTTTTTGAGTCTCCTAGTACCTGCTGACGACAGAATCTACTGCATCGCCAAACAGGCCAGAAGTCTCAAGCGGGGCATCCAGAAGGAAGACCCTGTCCTTTTTCTTCATATCGGACAGGGTCAACCAGAGATGTCTCTCCGCAGCTACGAAGGCTAGCAGATGAAGAACAACTGAAAGAGGAGAAGGGTGGCTACACATTCTTTTGGAAAGGAAAAGCTGCTGATGAGCCCAGGATCCATGGTGTTAAAATTGCCATTAGGAACCAGCTTATTAGCCACCTCTATGAACTTCCTGTTGGGAAAAATTAACGTCTCATGACCATCCTTCTGGTGCTTGCCAACAACCAGATAGCAACAGTTGTGAGCGCCTATGCCCCTACTTTAGAAAAGAGACCTTCTATGCCTGCTTAGACAAGACTCTGTCGTGAATCCTCAAGGAAGATAAGATTATTCTCCTTGGCGATTTCAATGCCAGGGTTGGCAGGGATCAGTACACTTGGAAGGGCACTATGGGAAAGGAAGGCATCGGAAACACCAACACAAGTGGCGTTATGCTCCCTAGCAGTTGTGTTAAGCATGATCTCATCATCACTAACACTCTCTTTTGTCAGAAAAACTAATTTAAGGCATCTTGGAGACATCCTCGCTCCAAACAGTGGCATCTCATTCACTATGTTATTGTACGAGCCAGGGACCGCTGTCATATGAACATCACAAGGGCCATGGTTGATGCAGATAACTGCTGGACAGACCATCGCCTCATCCGCTCCACAATGTCAAACTCAAGAGGAAGTGGAGAATTTAAAAAAAGCAGATCCGACCAAGACTGAACCTTGACAGCCTTGATGAAACTGCCACCCAGCAGCAACTTCAGGCCTCTCTTGGAGAAAGTGTCCCATCAGAGAAGACATGGTGGAACCTCCAACTATAAGAGAGGTTCAAGACGCCATCAGGAGCCTTAAGAATGACAAGGCTGCCGGACCGGATGGGATTCCAGCTGAGATCCTCAAGGAAGGTGGATCAGAGCTCCTGTACTACATTCATACCCTACTCCTCAAAGTCTGGGAAAAAGAAGAACTTCCCTTAGAGCTTAGAGATGCTCTGATAGTGACTATATTTATAAAGGGGGTAGGGTTGAATGTGGAAATTACAGGGGCATCTCACCCCTGTCAACAACAGGAACAATTCTTGCTTGTGTTCTTACAAACTGATTATTACCATTGTCTGAGGAAGTACTTCCAGAATCACAATGTGGCCTCCACCCATCTAGAGGTACAACAGACATGATATTAAAATAATATAAAAATGTTGTGAACAAAGGCAGTCTCTGTACATGGCTTTTATAGACCTGACAAAGGCTTTTGACACTGTAGACCGCCAGGCCCTGTGGAGCATACTATCAAGGTACAGCTGTCATGATAAGTATATTAGAATACTGAGGCTCCTATATGACGGCATGTCAGTCACAGTGCTCAGCAATGGCGGCTCTGAGTCTAAGCCTTTTACAGTGGAGACAGGGGGTCAAAAAGGGATGCATTATTGCACCTACCCTGTTTGCCATTTTTATTGGAGTCATACTCCACCTCATTGGCGAAGAGCTGCCACAGGGGATTCCAATCATGTATAGAACTGATGGCAAACTCTTCAACCTTAACAGGTTCAAAGCCAAGAGTAAAGTCAACTACACCACAATTACAGAGTTACAGTATGCGGATGATAATGTTATCGCCGCACACTCCGCAGAAGACCTCCAGGGTATTCTGAATGCTTTTGCCAAGGCGTACAGAGCCCTGGGTTTAAAATTAAACATAAAGAAGACCCAGGTCCTACACCAATCTCTACCTAACCAGCCAGATATCCAGCCGAATATAAAAGTTGACAACACCACTCTTGAATGTGTAGATTACTTCCCTTACCTTGGCTTGGCAGCATTCTTTCTTCAAAAGCTTACATAGACTCTGAGGTTTATCATCGCCTGAGTTGTGCCAGTGGAGCCTTCGCCAGGCTCAGGAAAAGAGTCTTCGAAGATCGAGACTTATCAGTCCAAACAAAACTCCTGGTCTATAGAGCTGTTGTCCTCCCTAGCCTGCTGTATGGAGCCGAGTCATGGACCACCTACAGCAGGCACCTGAGAGCCATGGAACAATACCATCAAAGATCCTTACGAAGGATTCTGAAGATCAGCTGGGAGGACAAACGCACCAACATCAGCATCTTGAAGAAAGCCAACATGACCAGCATCGCCACTACTAATATGCAGAACCAACTTCGATGGACGGGCCATGTCATTCGCAACAGATCCTGTACTCTCAGCTGATGGAAGGCAGTAGAGCAGCTGGAGGGCAAAAGAAACGTTATAAGGACAACATTAAGGCTATTTTGAAGAAATTCCACATTATTCAGAGTAATTGGGAACACACTGCACTGGATAGAAGCTCTTGGAAAAAATCTGTGCAGGATGGTGCAGCACACTATGAAATAGAGCTCCGTCGTGTCGCAGAGACAAAGAGACAACTTCGTAAGGAGAAAGATAAAAAGGCTCAACCATTATCTTTATCAACGATTACCACTCTCTCTTGTCCACATTGCACCAAAGCATGTGGATCGTGGATTGACCTCTACAGCCATCTAAGTAGCCCCAAAAGGGAGGACAGTCATACTCGATTCGAGTGGCGCCGATGATGATGAACAACGGAACTCTTTGTATTTGACATTAACTAACATAATCTGTGATTATGCAGGAAACCAAATGAGTTTTATGTGTAGTAGACAAATGTGGCTACCATATATCAAAGTTTAAGACATCTAGCACAAATAACCACTGAGTTACTGATGCTCAAACAAAAAGTGTTACTTTCATCCCCGGTCTCCCTTATTGCTCATTGAAAAGTTTAAGATTTGTATTCCGAACTGCTGTGTACCTAAACGAACAAAAGTTTAATACTGCAACAAGCAGCCGTTCTGGCAGATGAGTATGCTTTGAAGCATAAACTTGTGTTTGTAAAGAGATTACTTGAGTATATTACACAGATACACAGATATATTTCACAAAAGGAAAATAAAGTCATTTCTGCTGGTGATAGAACTCAAACTCGTAAAGAGCACAGCTATTGTCACAAAGTAGGCCACGTGATTGCGCGCTACGAGTGCCGAGTTTTAAAATGAAAGCAAGGGCATTGGGAGTCTTCGATGACTCAACCTTGCAGGTTTTAGTGCAAGTCATGTCTCAGCCGGTCGCGACTGCTGTGGTTACTGACGAGTGTTTTAAACTTTGATGGTTATGTTTTATTTACTGGATGTGTTGAGGATCAAAAGGCTGTCAAAATTTTTCGTGACACGGGGAGATCCTAGTCATTTATACTGTCTGATACTCTCCCTTTCAGATAGTCTGCATGTGAATACTCCACTTACTGATCAGCAGCCTGATGTGTTGGCAAAAAGTTTTCCGAATGAATTCGCTGTTAGTACAGTTACGACACGTGCACAGGCAAAACATCTTGTTAAGGAAAACAAAATCAATCAAGGTGAGTCTGTTCTTGCAAAAACATCTTGGAAAAAGAGTTACTGATTCTAAAGGCTGTTTGTCGAGATCCTGATATGTTTTTGCCTGTCTCTTGTGAGGTTCTTACTGAGGCTCAGAAAAATGATTTATTGGTAGAGTTGGGGTACTCTGACTTGTAGTTGAGCCGAGGGGAAAAGGGAGAATGTATTTTCTTATCAGAATTGTAAGACATAATCTCTGAATTGTGAAAATAACGTCTGAATTTTGAAATATAAATTCAAATTTACTTTTTTTATTCCATGGCTTCCATAGACTGCTACTTGAAAACTGTCATTAACCCTCACAGCCTCATTTTCATCCAAGAAAAAAAAAAGTAAAATGCCATCTACCCTGTCCAAGATCTAACCATTCATCATATAAAACCCAAAACACACAAAGCCACAATCAGAGATAAGAAGTGAATTTTCTGCTCCTCAGGTCTCATTTACTAAGCTTCCTGCCCACCCCATTAAATTTATACATTTACTATATAACAATAAATCAAGTCCTGTCCTGCCCTATAATTTTTCACATTCTAAAAGCTGTTTCACTCTGAAATATGTCACAATACATAAATCAAGTCAGCCATAAATTATGTTGAGCAGGACACTAATTATGAGATGGTGCCTTATTCTAGTTGTAAAGGTTAAAACAAGGTTAAGATACTGACAAACAGTAATGTTTAGTTGACTTATTTGGACTCGGACTTGAGTCCAACTCGCCCCACTTTTCTCTTGGACTCAACTTGGACTCGACTTAGGTGGACTCGAACCCAACACTATTTATTGGAGCAACACTGTGGTAATGCGCTGCTGGAGTGTTTGGCTGTTGAGTGAGAAGGTTCAGAACGACAGAAATGTGGTCAGATTGTGGTACCTTATCAGTTTTGACAGCATATTTTAAATTTGGCTCATGATCATCCTTGGGCCGGACATCTTTGCACAAATAAAACGTATCGGGTGCTACAACACATCTTGTGGCCCGGTTTAAAAGCTGATGTGTCTCGACATTGTAAAACTTGTCTTAGTCAAGCTGGAGGGAATTATGAACAGTTCGAAATACAAATCAATACTGGCACAAAACCTTTAGATGTCTGCTAGAAAGCTAAAGATGAAGAGGAACTTCATCTTTCAGCATGACAACGACCCAAAGCATACATCCAAATCAACAAAAGAATGGCTTCACAAGAAGAAGATTCATGTTTTGGAATGGCCCAGCCAGAGTCAGAGCCTGAATCCAATTGAAAATCTGTGGGGTGATCTGAAGAGGGCTGGGCACAGGAGATGCCCTCACAATCTGACAGATTTGGAGCGTTTTTTGCAAAGAAGAGTGGCCAAAAATTGCCAAGTCAAGATGTGGCATGCTGATAGAATCAAAAGGTGCTTCAACAAAGGGTGTGGACACTTATGTAAACACATTATTTTAGTTTTTTTATTTGTACTACCCTCCCCTAAAAGATTTCAGTTTGTTTTTCAGTTAAGTTCAAGTCAAAGTCAAAGTCAACTTTACTGTCAATTCTGCCACATGTACAGGACATACAGAGAATTGAAATTGCGTTACTCTCAGACCCATGGTGCATACAAGTAACATTAAATACAAAAAATAACATTAAATACAAACAGTAACATTAAATACAAAAAGTAACATTAAATACAAAGGTAGAATTAAAAAAAAAAACAACAACGAATAAATACAAATAAACATATAATATATAAAAATGGTAGACAGTGCAAACCATGTAAACAATATAGTGCAACAGAGCTTATAAGTGTGTAAAAGTGTCAGAGCAGTCTTGTAACTGTCTTATGAGTAGTGTGAGGTAGTTGGCAGACCAATGCTGCACAAAGTGACTGGTGCAGGTCAGTGTGTATGTGTGTGTATGTGTCACAGTTCAGAAAGTCCATGGGGCAGAAGAGGGGAGTGGGGGCAGAGTAGGGAGAGAGTTCCTGACAGCTTCCTGACAGCCTGATGGATGAAGTTGTCCTTCAGTCTGCTGGTCCTGGCCTGGAGACTTCGCAGTCTCCTCCCTGATGGCAGCAGGCTGAAGAAGCTTTTCATTGGGTGGGTGGGATCCGCTGCTATGCAGAGGGCCTTTTTGGTGAGACGTGTGCTGTAGATGTCCTGGAGGGTGGGGAGAGGGACACCAATGATCCTCTCAGCTGCTCTGACTATGCTTTGGAGAGTTTTTTGGCAGGACGCATTGCAGGCTCCAAACCACACAGTGATGCAGCTCAAAAGGATGCTCTCGATGGTTCCTCGGAAGAATGTGTACATGATGGGGGCTGGTGCTCTTGCTCTTCTTAGCTTGCGGAGGAAGTAGAGATGCTGCTGTGATTTCTTGGCCAGTGCAGTGGTGTTGTTTGTCCAGGAGAGATCCTCAGTGATGTGCACACCCAGGAACTTGGTGCTGCTCACGCTCTCCACAGACAGTTGATGGTCAGAGGAGCATGCTGAGTGTGCACTCTCCTGAAGTCAACAACAATCTCCTTCGTCTTCTCCACACTCCGAGAGAGATTGTTGTCTCTGCACCACGTGGCTAGGCGGCTCACCTCGCTTCTGTAGTTTGTCTCATCCCTGTTGCTAATGAGACCCACCACAGTTGTGTCGTCCACAAACTTGATGAAGAGGTTGGAGCTGTGTGATGGCGTGCAGTCATGGGTCAGCAGAGTGAAGAGGAGGGGGCTCAGCACATATCCCTGAGGGGCCCCCGTGTTAAGAATGATGGTGCTGGATGTGTTACTGCCGACCCATACTGCTTGTGGTCTTCCGGTGAGGAAATCCAACAGCCAATTACACAGTGAGGTGTTGAGCCCCAGCTGGACCAGTTTTTGGGTGAGCTGTTGTGGGATTATAGTGTTAAATGCTGAACTGAAGTCTATGAACAGCATTCGGACATATGAGTCTTTTTTGTCCAGATGTGTGAGTGCAGAGTGGAGTGCAGTGGAGATGGCGTCATCGTTTGAGCGGTTGGGCCGATACGCAAACTGGAAGGGGTCCAGTGAGGGGGGCAGGACAGACTTAATGTGCTGCATGACTAGCCGTTCAAAGCACTTCATGAGGATGGGGGTAAGTGCAACTGGACGGTAGTCATTAAAGCATGAGGGAGATTACTTTTTTGGCACCGGAATGATCGTGGTGGCTTTGAAACATGCGGGGACGACAGCCTGGGAGAGTGAGATATTGAAGATGTCTGTGAAGACATCAGTGAGCTCCATTGCACAGTCTCTCAGTACACGACCAAGAATGTTGTCAGGACCCAGAGCTTTGCGTTTGTTGATCCTGCTGAGGGATCTCCTCACAATGTCCGGGGACAGAGTCATCACCTGGTCACCAGGAGGGGTTGGGGTCTTTTGTGCATTGGTGTTGTTTTGCACTTCAAAGCGAGCAAAGAAGGTGTTTAGCTCATTCAGCAGGGAGATGGTGCTGTCACAGGTAGCACCATCTCTATTCCATCTAAGACCCTATTCCATCTAAGCTACTAAAGGAGGTACTTCCAGAAGTCATAGATCCTCTTCTGAATATTATTAATTCGTCACTATCATTAGGATATGTCCCCCAAACCTTCAAACTGGCTGTTATTAAGCCACTCATTAAAAAAACACAACTTGACCCCACTGAATTAATTAACTACAGACCAATTTCGAATCTCCCTTTTCTGTCAAAGATACTAGAAAAGGTAGTATCCTCACAATTATGCTCCTTCTTAGAGAAAAATGGTATCTGTGAGGATTTCCAGTCAGGTTTTAGACCATATCATAGTACTGAGACTGCTCTTATTAGAGTTACAAATGACCTGCTCTTGTCAACCGATCGTGGTTGCATCTCCCTATTAGTGCTACTGGATCTTAGTGCTGCGTTTGATACTATTGACCACAACATTCTTTTAAACAGACTTGAAAATTATGTAGGCATTAATGGTAGTGCACTGGCTTGGTTCGAATCGTACTTATCAGACCGTCATCAGTTTGTGGCAATAAATGAAGAGGTATCATTTAAATCGCAAGTGCAGAATGGAGTACCTCAAGGCTCAGTACTAGGGCCATTACTTTTTACGCTTTACATGTTACCCTTGGGAGATATCATCAGGAAACATGGTGTTAGCTTTCATTGTTAGCTGATGATACTCAGCTCTATATTTCTTCGCAGCCCGGCAAAACATATCAATTCGAAAAACTAACAGAATGCATAGCTGATATTAAAAATTGGATGGTGAATAACTTCTTACTGTTAAATCCTGAAAAAACAGAGGTGTTAATTATTGGACCTAAAACCTCCACAAGTAATGACCTAAAACACAGTCTAATACTAGATGGCTGCTCTGTTCGTCGTCATCAGTTAGGAACCTAGGTGTCCTATTCGATAGCAATCTCTCCTTTGAAAGCCACATTTCTAGCATTTGCAAAACCGCATTTTTCCATCTTAAAAATATATCGAAATTACGACCTATGCTATCAATGTCAAATGCTGAAACATTAATTCATGCGTTCATGACCTCAAGGGTAGATTATTGTAATGCTTTATTGGGTGGTTGTTCTGCACGCTTAAACTCCAGCTGGTTCAAAATGCAGCAGCTAGAGTTCTTACTAGAACTAGAAAGTATGACCATATTAGCCCGGTTCTGTCAGCACTGCATTGGCTCCCTATAAAACATCGTATAGATTTTAAAATCTTGCTAATTACTTATAAAGCCCTCAATGGTTTAGCTCCTCAGTACTTGAACGAGCTTCTATCGCATTATAGTCCCTCACGTCCGCTGCGTTCTCAAAATTATAGCAATTTGATAATACCTAGAATATCAAAATCAACTGCCGGTGGCAGATCATTTTCTTATCTAGCGCCTAAACTCTGGAACAATCTACCTAACACTGTTCGGGAGGCAGACACACTCTGTCAGTTTAAATCTAGATTAAAGACACATCTCTTTAACCTGGCTTACACATAAAACATTAACACATTCCTATAATTCAAATCCGTTAAAGGATTGTTAGGCTGCATTAATTAGGTCAGCCGGAACCGAAAACACCTCCCATAACACCTGATGTACTCGTTGCATCGTAAAAAGAATGGCATCTACGCTAATATTAGTCTGTTTCATTCTTATTCCGAGGTCACCGTAGCCACCAGACCCAGCCTGTATCCAGATCAGATGGTCACTGCAGTCCCCCGGATCCAGTCCGCACTCAGCTTAGATCATGGATCACCACCTGGAGATGACTTCAATAGCCGAGGTTGTCAAACAGATGAGCTCCAGAGACAGATCATCACTAAAGACCTCGCCAACCTAGACGGCCATCGGTGCTACACCACGGGATCTTGATGAGTTCTCTACAATCGGACATTGGTACAAACTGCTGGTTTCGTCTGGCCAGAGGAGAACTGGTCCCCCGACTGAGCCTGGTTTCTCCCAAGATTTTTTTCTCCATTTCTGTCACCTGTGGAGTTTTGGTTCCTTGCCACTGTCGCCTCTGGCTTGCTTAGTTGGGGACACTTTCCAGCGATATCGTATACTATTTGAACTGAACTGACGATGATATGAATTCATTGATGAACTGCCTTTAACTGAAAATTGATTATCTACAATAATGCGTTACTTACACACTATTATTCTGTTTAAATACTGTGCAGTTGCTTTGTCACAATCTGTATTGTTAAAAGCGCTATATAAATAAAGGTGACTTGACTTGACTTGACTTGACAGGTCTGTGGTGGGAGCTTGTAATCTGTGATTGTATGCCCCGCCACAGGCTCCGTGTGTCTCTGCTGTCTTTGAAGCGACGAGATATAAGTTGTACAGGTTATAGGTCACAATAAAGATGGAAAAAACTATGATTTATCTTGGTGATTTTTTATCATCACAGAAACCTGGCATTTTAACAGGGTTGTGTAGACTTTTTATGTCCATTGTATATTGACTACTTTTTCCAGTTTAACAGTGTTAAAAATATTTAATGCAGGGGCGGAGCCATCCTACTCACAATTGCTGCTTCTGTCTCTCCCTCTCTCTCTCTCTCTTTTTTTTTTTTTACAAGAATTGTGTATATTTAGACTTAGAACGACTCAAACGAGAGACTTTTCAGACGTGCACTTCAATACCAGGTAAAGATACCGATGATGAGGCTTGTTTATCAAGCGCTTTCCGTGAGCGATCTCCTTGGAAAGTCAAAACTCAGGAACTTCTCGTGACACAGGCCATGCAATAAAACAATCCACTTCCTAATCTGGGGGAAAGATCTGGAAGAAAGACCATTTGCTTATCTGTCCCTTCACCCATCCCTAGGCACCCTCCTTCCCCTCTGGGCATACAGTCCAGATCACTAAAAGGTGACTTAGAAGTGTTGGGAGATACTTGCACAATGCAATTTATATAACTTTAGAATTCACAATCATAACCTATTCATGTTTAGTAACATTTTCATGGTCTCATTGCAGTTGGAAATGTGATCTTAGTCCCACATCAGTGGAATAGACCAGAAATAAAGATTTCAAATCTGAGGAAAACTCTTTTCCACTGGTGTGGGGTGTGTCCCTGGTAAGGTCTCTGCCAGATGTTAATTTTCTACCCCAGGGTAAACGTGGCTATCAGGTCACCTACTGTTCCAGCAAAAGGCCTGTGGCGCCATTTGTATGCTAAATTTACGACTGTTTTGTTATGATTTGGGTATTTAAAGAGAACTGGCGAAACATTCAAGGAAGCATCTGTAAGCAGAACTTCCCACATGATTGCCGTGTGTCTCTCTATTTGACAGGTATGATGACTCTTTGAAACATTTTCTTTATTCTATATTTTGTATTTTATGCTGATCAGTTGTGTAACTAAATGTTAATGCTTTCTTTTGAATTGATTTTGATTGATATTTTACCATGCCTGGAAAAATAAACATTATTTCTTGAATTATTCCAGACCCCACTGAAATCATTAAGACTAGTAAATTGTGAGGAGACTTTTGTTGCCACAAATATACGGCCAGAGTAGAGCAAACTGGAGGCTCATGAATGAACAGAGCAGTAAGAACATCTTCTGAGAGCTCCTGATTCCTGTCTATTGATGATGTTAACAAGTTGTGCGAGAAAATATTAAAATAAATTATACTTTTTGATTAGATCAAGCAGTAAGCGGCTGACAAGAAGGTATTAGTCACCCACAACCTCTGAGTAAAATCAGACTGGCAAACTTGTGTTCATGAGATTGGCGCTCCGGCCGACGCCAGACTCAAACGAAACATTTGGTCCCCCAACGAACGAATAAATGAAAATATAGCGTATCTATAATAGCCAAGTATCTAAATTATGACACAACTAACATTATGAGCAGTTTCTAAATTTACTAGCACCATATGAATTTATTAAATATTTAAAATTGGAGTCAGATTCAAACGAGAAAGGAGTCAGAAATCAAATTAGAGATAAAAGTTTTAATAAATCTATTGATCTTTTACAGAAGCGCAAGAAAAGACATACGCGCAGAACACCTTCACCCAGTCCACTGGATTCCACATTTGGGCTGGTGGGTGGATCCTTTCACACTCATCCCCGCAAAGCAGTTTATTCAGGCAAAAGTCGTTGTTAATGGTTTATTAATAGCGCAAATTGGACCTTGAAATAATGTGTGACCGTTTTTTTAATCTAATAAATGTTACAATAGCTGTCAGTTAATTATACTGTAATGTTAAATGGCCATAGTCAGTGGTTAAATGTCCTCAGTAGTATTACTATCAGTGATAATTCAATTCAATTCAAGTTTATTTGTATAGCGCTTTTCACAATACAAATCGTTGCAAAGCAGCTGTACAAAAGTTTAGGCTACTACAATATATTTAGTAGCTTATAAGTGGTGAATACTGTATGTTAAGTCGATGTACATATGATATAAATGTTAAAATCAGTAACTGTGTAATCAAACAGATGATGAACACTAATTGCAATGATTATGTGCTGTAGTCAAACTTGTAGGAAAATTATGTAGTGCTGAATGTTGTTTCAAGGCTGGCATCATCTGCGGTCCTCTGAGGGGTTGGCATCATCTCTTCTTCTGAATCCGGACTGAATCTTGTGTAAATCCTAGTTACCACGGGATGGAAATCATTATGTGATACATTATGTGAATGCTTGGCTAAAGAGATGAGTCTTTAATCTAGATATAAACATAGAGAGTGTGTCTGAACCCCGAACGTTATCAGGAAGGCTATTCCAGAGTTTGGGAGCCAAATGAGAAAAGGTTCTCCCTCCTTTAGTGGACTTTGCTATCCTAGGTACTACTAAAAGTCAAGAGTTTTGCGACCTTAGGGAGCGTGAGGGATTGTAGCGTAGTAGGAGACTAGTTAGGTATGCAGGAGCTAAACCATTAAGGGCCTTATAGGTAAGAAGTAGTATTTTGTAAGTGATACGGAACCTAATAGGTAGCCAGTACAGAGACTGTAAAATTGGGGTAATATGATCATATTTTCTTGATCTGGTAAGGACTCTAGCAGCTGCATTTTGGACTACCTGTAGCTTATTTATTGAAGAAGCAGGACAGCCACCTAGTAGTGCATTACAATAGTCCAGTCTAGACGTCATGAATGCATGGCCTTCAGTCATAAAAAAAGATGCCATAAAACAAATATTAAAACATATACTGTCTTTATGTTGCGTTTACATTAATTAGAAGATTTAATGTGAAATTAATGTAATATAAAAGTATATTCAAAGCTTTAATGTTAGGTGGGATTAAGCATTAACGATTCATTTCAGGATATGTGTGTGTGTGTGTGTGTGTGTGTGTGTGTGTGTGTGTGTGTGTGTGTGTGTGTGTGTGTGTGTGTGTGTGTGTGAGAGAACAAAAATAAAAGCAATTTAATATGTTACTATAATTAAAATATGAAATTAAAATAAGTAATAATATATTATGACGGAATTTTTACGACACTGTCCATCAATATAACAGACAATGGTTATACAGACAAAGTCTAACACAACCTCTGATATGTATAGATGAAGACTTTAGATGCAAATGCCGCTAACACAGTCTCCGAAAAAAAAATCAACCAATACAGGTTCGTTGGCAAAAAAAAACCTAAACGCCACCCCCCTTTGCCAGCAAAAGCCTATAAGTCCACAGAACCGATCAAAAGACGCAAATCAAACATTTCAAGATAAATGATAGCGTGCATATGAGCAACTTTCAATTGACAACCAAGTTTTTGTCCTGTTTAAAGTTGTGACGTATCTGGTCTATCCTGTCATCATGAACTCTTGCACCACACTTCATGGACTTCATTCCCCACAAGCCACTGCACTAATCACTGCATTCACCTGCTCTCACTTTACTGATTATCGCTCACAGCTGCACCTCATCACACTGACTGCATTTAAGCTTCTCACACACACAGCCACTCTGCGAAGTCTTATTGTTCCTCCTGGTCTGTATTTCCGAGCGTTTCTTTCCGTGTTTGTTTTCCCTGTGTTTGATTCCTGGACTACTCCCCGTGTTTTGATTCTCGCTGCCAGCCCCGACCTTTCTGCCTGTTTTTTTGACCACGATTTCTGCTTGACCCTTTGTGTTTGTTTGTTTGAATAAATGCTGCAAATGGATCCGAACGTCTCTGACCCTCCCTGTGACAAAAGTAGAGCCGTCTGCTGATTTACATTTAGTTACATTTTGTAAATGCATTTAATGCACTTGCCCTGCCCCAGACCTGTGTAGTTCACTTTGACCCTGTCCCAAATGGCACACTTTATGTGCACTTGTGCTCTTGTAGACCGTGACAGGCAGTGAGTTCATAAACTGCCTCATTGACTATAACAGGACAGACAGAGCATTCATAAACAGTCTCCGTGGCCCTGACTAGGCAGGCAGAGTTCACAGGCAGCCTTCATGGCTGTTCCCAGAGAGTTCAGATCCAGCCTTAGCCATGGCAGGACAGTCACAAAGTTCACAGACATGTGCATGACAGTGCAGGCTAGAAGTTCACTGACGATCTACTTGACCGTGACAGGACAAACTAAGTGTTTAGAAATGGCCTCCCCTGCTGAAAAATGCAGCATTGCTGGTCACCAGCATAAGGTATGTTTTGACTGCTGGGAGCAGCATGGGATACTGTTTGCTGGTTTGCTGGACCCAGAATGGGATGTTGGTTGCTGGTTTGCTGGTCCCCAGCACAGTAAGCAGGTGTGCTGGTGGACCAACATACTGGAGATGGTGGTGGACCAGCATTTGTTGTAACACTGACAGTAACACTGAAGCAGTGTTGTAGTTAGTGAAATAAAGTAGATTCACTCTAGAAGTGATAACTGAGCATTCGCGATAACACCTATGCTCAACAAGCAGAATCACTAAGACGAAGAGGAAGAGCAAGAACAGAAACAAAGTGAAGTGGTGAGGAGAAACAGATCAACTACTTACAGCAACACAGCCTTAGATGAAATCAATGTCTCACCAGAGGATGATTAAACAACTGCAAAAAACAGAATTACTATGTTCAGTTTGGCTTTATTTATTTCATATAGTATGAAGGTTGCTGAAGTCTGTTACAATTATGGTAATTAGTGTTCCTTTTAGTTGGGCACTTGGCCATTTACTTTGGTTGAATTAATAATATTTCAGCAGTTGCACGCAAAAAGTGCACACTATCACTATTTTTAATAATATGTAATGGTCCTCACTGCATACCTTTTACTGTGTGTACATTTTGAAATCAGTGACTGACAGCTGGATTTGTACATATGTGACTTCCCAGATAATTATGAAAGTCTTCAAAAACAACAACTTTTTTGGTTTTTATATCTGAATTTGTTATGCAATGTACTCAAGCTCCTTTTTAAACTGATTTGTTTACAAATCTTATGAAACAGAGGGGTGTTCCATAAAACAAATTTACCAAATAAGCCAGGCTTATTTTAGTTAGTCTGACTTATTGTCACTTGATTTGGCTCAAAATAAGTCAGACTAACTGAAATAAACCTGACTTATTTGGTAAACTTGTTTAATGGAACATGCCCCAGGAGACAATTCCTTTGATGCTTTGAAAAATTTTAACAGTTTACTAGTGACATTAATAATGTAATCATAACTACATCAAATAATACTTTCAGTTCTACTTTCAGCAGAGGGAGCAAAATAAATTACAATGTTATCATATATTTCAGTAAATCATATTTTAACCTTATGTTTTTTTTTGTTTGTTTGGTTTTTTTTTTGTTTGTTTTTTTTTGCAAAAGTAATGTGTTAAAATTTGCAAGCAAAAACTGTTTGTCCCCAAAACACTACTTGCATTCAGACAGCTGGCCTGCTGACACCCAACCCTGTAAGACCATGCTGGTGAACCAGGATCACCAGCTCCATTTTGCTTGAGAACAGCAAACATAACATAAACCAGCCTGGACCAGCACTAACCAGCATAAACCAACTCGGACCAGCTTGGAATCCATGTTGGATTTTTCAGCAGGGTGAAACAGGAGAAACAGAAGAGCTCAGAAACTACCTCCTTAGCCTTTTTGGCCATGACTGGGCAGACAAAGGGTTCAGGAAAAACCAAGGCCGGGACAGGACATTAAATGAATTCATAGGTGGTCTCGGTGACCATGACAAGAAGGACTTGGAGTTCATGAACAGTCTCACAGAAATTATCTTCTTGGTCATGACAGAGCAAAGAGAGAGTTCAGGACCCCAGCCTTCCTGGTCAGGTCAGGACAGTCACAGAGTTTAGAATGCAGGGACAGAGCTAGCGAGCATAGAGTCTACGTTGCCTGGAAGCGTAGACTTTGCGGGGTAACCCGCAGCTCGCACAGACACCACCAGAGGATCCTCAACACTGGATGCCAGTCTTGGACGCCTTATGACTGCTTCAAGGACCCTGGATGTGGCAGATAGGATTATAGAGGGCTTGAAGCGGCATCCATGATGCCATTTTTAGTCTCTGGATTGGCAGCCATTTTGTGATAAGTCTCTGGAATGGTAGCCATTTTTCAATAAGTCCCTGGGCTGGCAGCCATTTTAAAAAGTATGGACTCTAGGGTCTAGGGCAGTGTTTCTCAATCCTGGTCCTGGGCACCCCCCAACACTGCACATTCTGTGTGTCTTCCTAATCAAGCACACCTGATTGCACTCATCAGCTCATTAGAAAACATCTCCAGGACCTGAAATAGGTCTATCAGATAAGGAAGACATACAAAATGTGCAGTGTTGGGGGGCGCCCAGTACCAGGGTTGAGAAACTCTGGTCTAGGGTGTGATTTGGGACAGGGCATTTCTAAGTACTGCAGAAGTGCGCATACATGTTGCGTAATGGTCAACTTCCAGCAGATGGAGAGAGAGGAAAAGGTAAGTGTTATAAATCTTTTTTTATCCATCGATTTTAACAAATGTCACTTTAGATGAGTTGATGATGTTTTGTATTTTTGTAGGTTTCCTAAATTATTTTCATAAATAAATGCCCTGTTTGGTTAATTAGCACACATGAAAAACTATACAGCAGTTGTAAACATAAATATAACAATACAATACAATATTTTATTTGCCATTTACACATAAAACCGACAGTTCCATGTACATTGGAATTCTAATGCAGAGCTCTCCGAGTCATGTTTAAACAATATTGCACATAAGTAGGAATATTATTGCACATTTTCTTCTGTTTCACAGAAAACCACCTTATATATAACAAGCGAAATGAGGTAGTGTGGTATTGTTTTAAATGTTTAATGTTTTTGTTCAGCCAAGAGTCTGACTGTGGCAGGGAAGAAACTATTGAAGAACCTCTTTCTGCGTGTGATGATGCTATCCGCTCTGTTGTGTCTCAGGTTGTACGTACAGTTTTTATGTCTGAACAGAGAGTGAGCTGGATGGAGTGAGTCCTTGATAATACCCTCTGCTCTTTTCCGACAACGCTGTATGTACAGAGAGTCCATGGAAGGAAGTTTTGTCCCTAGAATCCTCTCTGCAGTCTTTACGACTCTTTGCAGTGCCTTTCTCTCTGCCTGTGTTGTATTTCCATACCAGACAGTGATGCCTGCAGTGAGGATGCTTTCTATCAGTCCTCTGTAGGCTTGGGTGAGAGGGCGATGGCTCAGACCAGCTCTCCTGAGCAGCCGAATGAAATAGAGCCTTTTCTGGGCTTTTTTCACAGTGGCTGTGGTGTTGAGAGTCCAGCTCAGATCTGATGATATCCGCAGTCCCAGGAATCTGTGGCCATCGACCCTCTCCACCTCAGTCCCTTTGATAGAGAAGAACATTGTTTACCAGAGTCCTGTACCCAGACTCGTGGAGGTTATGTATGTAATGTCTCAGGTTATGTATGTAACCCTGGTTCCCTGAGGGAACAAGACGCTGCGTCATACAACGCTTTGGGGAACGCCATTGGTGGGCCGCACTCTGAGTCATAGTCTGCAAACCAATCAGAATACGGGAGTGACGTGCGGTGCGGTGACGTCAGCGACCAGGAAGTATAAAGCACGTGCGTTTGAAGCCGGCAGCAGCCCTTTTAGGAATGAGGCGAGCGCCACAGGGATGCGGGGATTATGGTCCATGACGCAGCGTCTCGTTCCCTCAGGGAACCAGGGTTACAAACGTAACCTGAGACGTTCCCTTCCGGGAACTCGAGCAGCGTCATACAACGCTTTGGGGAACGAGATGCCCATGCCCCCATAATTCCAAGTCCCTGCCTAGTGTCTGCTAGGACAAGGGTGGAAAAAGTTGTGTCTGGTGAGCCTTGCCAGAACACGGGAACAAATCTCCGCCTGGGGAAATTGCCAGGACGCGAGTGGTAATACATCTCTGTCTGTGACAACCACCAGACAAGAGGAAGATATATTCCTCGGCCCTCAGGCACACGAGGAGAAAGTATTAGTCCTTTGTCTGGGAACGGCCAGAACAAGAGGGACACAAGTAGTGCCTGGTGAACTTGCCAGGACACTGGAATGGCTCCGCCTGGGGAACTTGCCAGGACGCGAGTGGTAATACATCTCTGTCTGTGACAACCACCAGACAAGAGGGAGATATATTCCTCAGCCCTCGGGCACACGAGGAGAAGGTTGTAGTCCTTTGTCTGGGAACGGCCAGAACAAGAGGGACACAAGTAGTGCCTGGTGAACTTGCCAGGACACTGGAATGTCTCCGCCTGGGGAACTTGCCAGGACGCGAGTGGTAATACATCTCTGTCTGTGAAACCCACCAGACAAGAGGGAGAGATACTCCTCGGCCCTCAGGCCCGCGAGGAGAAGTAATACACCACTTGCCTGGGAGACCGCCAGGCCAAGAGGGTAAGAATGCATCTCCTGTCTGGGAAACTGCCAGACCAGGAGGAGTAAACATTCTCTAGTTCTAAGAGAAACAGTCTACCTCAGTCTGGGCACTGCCAGAACACAGAGGGATAAGGAGTGCCTGGTAGTATTTGAGTGCAAGGACACGAGTAATACACCTTCGTCTAGGGAAATTGCCAGACCGAAAGGGGTAAAACATACTTTCCTTGATAGAAGGAATGCGCCTTAAAGGATTGAAACTCTGCCTAGGAAAATTGCTAGGACAAGAGTAATAACACACCTCTATCTGGGAGCTACCAGAAGAGAGGGATAAATAGTGCACCTGGTGATGATGCCAGGGCACAAGAGGATTCTGCCTGGGGATGCCAGGACAAGAATAAATGTACATGTCTTGTCTGGGGAACTGCCAGAACAAGAAGGATAAACTCTGGGCCTAGCCTTGTTGCTAGGGCGAGAGGACAAACGAGCCGGGAGTGGCTCTGAGGTCAAGTTTGTAAAATCTGACGAACGTTAAAGGTGAGGAATAACCCGCCGCACTGCAGATGTCCTGGATAGGGACACCTGCCATCAGAGCTTTGGAGGCAGACAAGCCTCGAGTAGAGTGAGCCTTGACTCCCAATGGAGATGGGAGACCAGAGGACTCGTAGGCAGTAGAAATGGCATCTACGATCCATTTACTGATAGTGGGCTTTGAAGCCGGGCACCCCCTCTTAGGGGGGCCGTAACAAACAAAGAGTTGCTCTGATTTACGCCACATGGCAGCTCTGTGGACGTATGTGTCTAGTGCTCTTACTGGACACATTAGGTTATACTTCTGATTGTTGGGCTCCACGAATGGAGGATAAAACGCTTGAAGCGTAATCGGCTGTGGTGTTGAAGATGGGACCTTAGGAACATACCCAGCTCTTGGGTAGAGAAATGCTTTGTTTTTTTTTTTTTTGTTTTTTTTTTTTATTAGCCAGTACAACAATCAAACAATTAAGTACAAATGTACAAAAAGACAAACACACACACACACACACACACACACACACACACACACACACACACACACACACACACACACACACAAAAAAGACAGACTTGTTGCCAGGATAATAAACCAAATACAATTACATCTCAAGGAGACACAAATGAAGAATATAAGGATACAGTTTTCAATGCTTTCAAATTAACAGAACTTTGGATAGTTTCCATATACTTTTCCAAGTCCACTCTGAACAAGAAGAAAAGAGGTTTAGAGCCAGTAAATTTTTGTTTGTGAATGTGAAATTTAGCTAACAGAAAACATAAATTAATGATGTAATATTTCCCTATATTCTCTTTTGAGTATTCAAACAATCCAAAGAAAGCATCTTTAAAGCAAAAAGAAAAGTCACTTACAAAATAAGTTTGAATAAATATAACAAAATCTGACCAAAATTTTTCTGTATAGGTGCATTGCCAAAACAAATGAATGAAGTCTTCTTCAGAGGAATGACAGAAGCAGCAGTTCACTGCAATATCTGACTTATATTTTCTAAGAAAGGCTTTAGTAGGGTAACATTTGTAAATCAATTTAAATGTGATTTCTCTTACTTTATTGGTAAGCAGATACTTGTGAGGCAAGGACCATACTTTCTCCCAAGGTATATTCTCCACAATGTTATTCCAATATGGTATTACATAAGGGATTGTTGTTACCTCTCTCTGGAAGAGAGTCCTAATTTTAGAGTTATTTTTCTGTTGGTCAACAGAAAAGCACACATTTCCAATCATTGTATCAGTCAAGTTCAGAGAGTAAATACATGGCCATGGAAATGAGGTACCTTGCAACAGAAAGGACACACCAGAGGGAATGGCATTGAAAACAACAGCATATTCATCAGCAGATACAGGAATATTATATTTCAGTAAAAAATCTGAATAGTTATAAAGCCTTCCTTGTGAGTTAAAGAGCTGTCCAACTAAGAGGAGGTTATTTTCAAACCAGTCCTTGAAGAAAAGTGATTTATTCTTGTAAAGAATATCCTTATTGTTCCATAAGTAATATTTGTGTGGAGAAAAGTTGTGTTTGTATATGAGGGACCAGGCTAAGAGCATCTGCTTATGAAAATTAGAAAGTTTAACGGGGATCTTAGACACATTATAATTACAGAGTAAAAGAAAATTCAGGCCACCAACTTTAGAGAAAATATAATTAGGGATAATATTCCAAAGTGAAAATGGATTTTTAAGAAAATTCTTTAGCCAATTAATTTTAAAAGTGTTGTTTAAGGTAGTAAAATCTAAGAAATCCATTCCCCCCTGTTTTGTTGGATTCATTATTACGGATTTTCTGATATAGTGAGTTTTATTTTTCCAAACAAAATTGTTTAACATGCTATCAACCTTTTTTAATGTTCTTTTATCAACCTCCAAGGAAAGAGCAGCATAAGTTAGTCTAGACAATCCTTCGGCTTTAGAGAGCAGAATTCTTCCTCTTATTGATAAGTCTCTCTGTAGCCACATATTGAGTTTTCTTTGCGTTTTTACTATCAAAGGGTCAAAATTTAGTATACATCTTGTTTTTTGGTCTTTATTAATTACAATGGGTAGAGAAATGCTTTGGCCAACCCAGGCGCAAAGTCAATGTATGAAGGGGCCACCAAAAGGGCCTGCAGGTCCCCCACTCTCTTAAGAGAGGTAAGAGCAAGCAGCAGCGCTGTTTTCAAAGTAAGCATACGATCAGAGATCTCTTCTAAGGGCTCAAATGGAGGCTTACATAGAGCTTCTAACCCCACAGCTAAGTCCCACGTGGGGACTCTCGGTTTCACTCGAGGCATCAGCCTGAGTGCACCGCGGAGGAAACGTGTGACCAGAAACGTCTCTGCCCACTGAGAGGCCACCATGAGGGCGTGGTAGGCCGATATAGCCGCCACGTACACCTTCAGGGTGGAGTGAGCTAACCCTGCGGAAAGACAAGTCTGCAGGAACTCCAGTACTGTACCGACCGGGCAGTGAACTGGGTCTAACCGACGTTCATGACACCATGAAGCAAACAGGTTCCATTTAAGGCCATAAAGTTTCCTCGCAGAGGGAGCTCTGGATTGAAGAATGGTCTCGACAACCTCGGTTGGGAGACCAGCTTCTATGAGTTGTGCCCCCTCAGGGGCCACACCCATAACTTCCACATCTCTGGGTGGGGGTGGCAGATTGCGCCCCCAGCCTGGGAGAGGAGGTCCCTCCTGACGGAAATCTCCCATGGAGAACCGTCGAGGAGAGTGATTATATCCGAGAACCAGACTCGGGCCGCCAGTACGGGGCTACTAGTAACAGCCGTACACCGTACCGGCGTACTCTTTCCAGAACTCCTGGGAGCAGAGCGATCGGGGGAAAAGTGTACAGACGAAGCCTCGGCCACGTCTGTACCATGGCATCCAGTCCGAGAGGAGCTGGAGGAACTAGAGAGTACCAGAGGGGACATTGCGATGTCTCTCGAGTCGCAAATAGGTCCACTTGAGCCTGGCCAAACACTCTCCAAATCTGCTTCACTACTTGAGGGTGAAGCATCCATTCCCCGGGCCTCGGCCCCTGCCTCGACAGGACGTCTGCTCCCACATTGAGACGTCC
Source organism: Garra rufa (assembly GCF_049309525.1). Taxonomy (NCBI): domain Eukaryota; kingdom Metazoa; phylum Chordata; class Actinopteri; order Cypriniformes; family Cyprinidae; genus Garra; species Garra rufa. Next base: position 18,993,951 of record NC_133382.1, read on the forward strand.
AGGAATATGGACTGCTCTCAGGGAAAGAAGCTTTCCTTGAGACCACAGGAGGATCCGGTACGCCAGCTTGTATAAGGGACGTGAACGCAAACCCCCCTGGTGGTTTATATAATAGACCACCGCAGTGTTGTCTGTACGAACCAGCACATGACGGTTTCTCAGGTCTGGAAGGAAATGCTTCAGGGCCTGGAATATGGCCAGCATCTCTAGGCAGTTTATGTGCCAGGAGAGATGGTGATTGTTCCATAGACCGTGGGCTGAGCGGCCACTCATGACCGCTCCTCACCCGGTGAGGGATGCATCTGTCGCTAGCGTGACGCGGCGGCAAGGAGCTCCCAGCACTGGGCCTTGAGATAGGAACCAGGACTTCTTCCACATGTCTCAGGCACGTAGGCATCGCCGCGTGACCTTGATCCTGCGAAATGGGTTCACCCTCGGGGAAAACCCCCTGGTTTTGAGCCACCACTGTAGCGGTCTCATGTACAGCAGACCAAATGGTATCACGTTGGATGCAGCAGCCATAAGACCTAACAGTACTTGGAACTGTTTGACAGTGAGGGACAGGCCTAGCTTGACCGCATTTACTGCAGTAAGGATCGACTCGATCCGAGCAGGTGACATTCGTGCCTGCATCGTGGTCGAATCCCAAACTACACCTAAATAAGTGGTTTTCTGCAGAGGAGAAAGCACACTCTTCTTGGCATTGAGCCTCAACCCCAGGTTTTTCATGTGAGCAAGGACAACATCTCGATGTTGAGCCGCTAACTGTTCTGAGCTGGCTAGGATCAGTCAGTCTTCTATGTAGTTGAGTATGCGGATGCCCTGGAGTCGCAAAGGAGCCAGAGCAGCATCCACACACTTCGTGAACGTTCGGGGTGAGAGTGCTAGGCCGAAAGGAAGAACTCTGTATTGGTAAGCTTTGCCCCTGAAAGCGAACCTGAGAAACTTCCTGTGTTGAGGAAGGATGGAGACGTGAAAATATGCGTCTTTTAGATCTATCGTGACAAACCAGTCCTCGGACCTGATTTGAGACACGACATGTCTGACAGTCAACATTTTGAACTTCAGTTTTCTGACTGAGAGGTTTAGCTGTCTGAGATCTAGAATGGGCCGCAGCCCCCCATCCTTCTTGGGAACAATGAAGTACCGGCTGTAGAACCCGGATTCTCTGTGTTGAGGAGGGACCACCTCGATGGCCTCCTTCCTCAGGAGAGTTTCTACTTCCTGTTCCATTACCAGACCCTGCTCGGGGCTTACAAGAGTAGGAAATACCCCGCTGAAAGGCGGCGGTGGAGCGCCGAATTGGATGTAATACCCTCTCTCTACAGTGCGTAGGACCCACGTAGATACATTCGGCAGTAGTTTCCACGCTGCCAGAAATTCTACTAAGAGAACCAGCCTCTCGAGACTGGTTTCTGGATTTACTTGAGGAGCTGATTCGGTGACCTGTAACAGCGTACTGGCAGGATGCACCTGAATTAGTTGCTCTGAGGACCCCCGTGGGGGTTGCGAACTCTCTAGATCCGCTACGTTTCCGGGCGGAATAACTAGAGGATGATGTTCGCGGGAGATTGCCGCGCCCTGTAACACTGGCAGGGTTAGCTGACAGATCTCCTGAGGGCCCTGAGGAGGGGCGGTCACCATGAGCTGTGGTGAACCGCCCGCCTCCCCGAGAGGGGCTGCCCTCATCGGTCCTGAGACACAACCGTCAGGGCCGTTTAGCTGAGGACCTCCTTGACTGGAGGACGACCCTCAGGTCCGGCCTCGTCTTAGAGGCCCCCAGCTTAGAGTGTTGCTGAGCCCGCCCTCTAGGTCTTGCCGGAGGGGTACGGGTAGCAACACTCCTCTTCTGTGCCTCCCAGTGTGAGGAGCTCGTACATGGCTGGGGCTGCTCCCGTCCAGCAGCCCCAGAGGAGTAAACGCGGCGAGGGAGGTACCTCTGGAACGCCGCAGCCTGTTTGCAGGCCTCCTGGTGCCTGTTGACAACCGTGTCAACAGAGTCACCGAAGAGGCCCTTGGGATGCAGGGGGGCGTCCAGGAGCGTGACCCTGTCCTTTTCTTTCATTTCGGACAGGGTCAGCCACAGATGCCTCTCCGCGGCCACCAGGGCTGCCATATACCGCCCGACAGCGCGAGTGGTCTCCTTGGTGGCGCGGAGAGCAAGATCTGCTGTGCGGCGCATTTCTGTGACGCTGACATCCTCACCATCGCTAAACTCCTTTAGCAGGTCGGCTTGGTATGCCTGGAGAACAGACATGGTGTGAAGACATGCACCAGCCTGACCTGCTGCCGTGTACGCCTTGCCCATCAAGCTCGATGTAGTTTTTAATGGCTTGGTGGGCAAGGACGGAGCCTTCAAGGACGATGCCAAACCAGGTGACAGATAGCTTGCCAGTGTCTGTTCTGCCTGTGGCATCGCCTTATAGCTGTGCTCATCCAGCCCCCCCACATTACCGTAGTAATCTGATGAGGGGGTAAATAGACGTGATGAGTACGGCTTTTCCCACGATCTAGATATTTCTTTGTGGAGATCGGGGAAAAAAGGAAGGCTCCATCTGGGAGGTGCTGACTTTGTCCGCAGGAAGCGCTCATCTAGCCTACTTCCTTGCGGCTCATTAATTTGATCGGCTGGCCAACTGAAGTTAAGCTTGGCCACCGCATTTGTCAGCACCTCCACTAGCTCCTCATAGTGGGGCGAAGGGGGGGGGGCGGTTGGTGTTCAGCAACGCTCTCTACATCAACCTCCTTGGAGGAAGACAGAAGAAGCGTTGACTCCTCTTCTTGGAGGGAAGGAACCGCAGTCCGGGCTTCCTCATTCCTCAGGAGGTCAATCGATCCACCAGGTGAGGAGAGAGATAGGGGATCACCTGTCTCAACTCCCTCTAGTAGATCGAGCTGCGATCCCCACGAGTGCAGCTGCCACTCCGCCTCGACGGAAGCAGGGCCAGACCCGCGAGGAACGCTAGCGAAAGCCCCCTCCTCGAAGAGGGCTTTCCGGGAGCGGAGCACCCGCAGTGGAAGACGCTCACACTGCGGGCAGCCAGCCCCCTCAAGAGCTGACCTTGCATGCTCCGCACCCAAGCAAGCCACACATAGATCGTGTGTATCCCCACCAACAATGAAACGTTGGCAGGGAGGGACACACCGTCTATGGGGCTGCTCAACTGCTCTCTTAAAAGTTCTTTTTCCCCCTCTTTTAGTTGACATATTGCTCAAAATAAAGTAGTGCAAACTGGCACTGAAAAACAGCAATACGCAACAGACATACACAGACACAGAGCGCTCTCGCTGAATGACAAAAGCTGCCGCCGGCTTCAAACGCACGTGCTTTATACTTCCTGGTCGCTGACGTCACCGCGCCTGTGACGTTACTCCCGTCTTCTGATTGGTTTGCAGACTATGACTCAGAGTGCGGCCCGCCAATGGCGTTCCCCAAAGCGTTGTATGACGCAGCTCGAGTTCCCGGAAGGGAAATTAGAATATCGAGGCAAAGTCCATTTATTTCAATAATTTGTTTTAAAAAAGTGAAAGTTGTATGTTATATTAGTTCACTACACACAAAGTGAAATATTTCAAGCCTTTATTTGTTTCAGTTTTAATGATTATGGATTAAAGAAAAAAAAATCCAGTATTCCACAAAATTAGAATATCATGACAAAGTTCAACATTGTAGGCTCCCTGTGTCCCAATCTAGTCAGCTAATTAACGTAAAACACCTGCAAAGGTTTCCTCAGCCTTTAAATTGTCTCAGTCTGGCTTAGTAGGCTTCAGAATCATGGGGAAGACTGCTGACTTGACAGTTGTGCAGAAGACCATCATTGACACCCTCCATAAGGAGGAAAAGTCTCAAAAGGCAATTGCAAAAGAAGCTGGATGCTCACAGAGCGCAGTATCGAAGTATATTAACAGAGTGTTAAGAAGAAGAAATCTGGGGGAGCTTCATAAGGAGTGGACTGAGGCTGGTGTCAGTGCACCAAGAACCACCACATACAGATCTGGCCATTTAAAATGCGTGCGGGAAGGAAAGTGGTCTCGCATGACACCGGTGTATTCTAAGGGAACACAGAAAATACATTGACACAGGAAAGACATAATCAGTAGGGGGCAGTCATGTAACGCACTGAACTGAAGCGGCAGCAAACAACGCTGCAAGCTAAAAGACTTGTTTGTACGGCGACCTGGAGGGGACATCTTCGGTTCACTTATGTTTGTAGTGGCCACGACATATAAACTTGTGGGAACTTCATATTAACTCGAGGGAACGTCATATTATGTCATGGCCACGAGATCATTTTGTCGAGGTAACGAAATCCTTATGTCGTGGCCACGAGATGCAATGATGAGGGAACGAGATCCATTTCTTGTGGCCACGAGTTTAATGCATAAACAAACCTGCATGACCATAACCCAGGATTATCAGAGATAGGTTTATTAATATTTTATTTTGAGTTAAGAAATGATTATAGTAATTGTTATAGAAATTAATACAATATTAAGTAATTATATTAACAATAGGCAATGCTGTATATGCGAATGCTGTCTGTGTGACAGCATTTAAAAGTTTATCATGAGTACATAAAGTACATCAAATTAAATAGCCCTGAAAGAAACATTTTATTCATCCCACAGTCTCGTCCATTAACTGATCCTCTTTTTTCCGTAATAACTGTATTATTCGTTTATATTCATTATTTTTCCCTTCATTTCGATCTCTTTACTTAACATTCTGAATCTAAATGATAAATGCTGACATGCCATTAAAGCTTTGATTATGCTATATGGCTGGGATTTTTACTGGAATGCAGTTTTTAGGTTGAATTTAACATTATATATATATATATATATTCATTTTATTTTGTCTAATTAATAAATAACCTATAGTGTTTCATTGACGAGTGAATCATTCACGTAGTTCCATTTGTAAATCGTTTATGGTCACACTGTCATGGTTCATGCATCTGCCGTGATCTCATGTCTCATGATCATGTGTTTGTCTGTGTAGTTCGTCATGCTCATTCAGCGCAGCTGCTGATCAGTCCCGCACCAGGTGTCACTCATTCCCTCCGGCTACTTATACTCACCCCATTCTCTTCTTCCCTGTCTGATAGTTACTCTGGATGTTGGACTTGTCGGTTGTCTTGGTTCGTATCTCGTTGTCTTGTTGGATGTGTATTTCGTCGTTGATCATCACCGGACTTCACATTCACCACGGGATCTTCATGCTACGTCACCACTCTGCCATCTAGCCCTTGTGTCAGCCAGTCGAGAGACATCACCACACCGGGATCATCTGTTCACCTCTTCTGGATCATCTGTTCTTCTCATCATTTTTGTCAGTTTCAAATAAATACTTGTTTCACTGCACTTGCTTCCCTTTGTTTGTTTTCACCGTCACACACACACGGGCATAAATTCAATCATAAAGTCAAAACTTTATTGGCATAATTGTCGTTTACAATATTAGCAAAATAAATGGCAAATAGCATATACAGAAAGTTATTTAGGTTAAGCGATGCACAATAAATAAAAAATAGATAGCTCTAAATCACTTATAATTTATTATTATAATTATTAGCCTATTATTATTTTAATGACTGGTTAGGGCTATATTGTTTAACGCCTGAAAATTATGCGAATAAAGTTTTGACATTATGATTGTATTTATGCTTGTGTGTGACGATAAATGTGTCATGACTTCAGTCTGATTGGCGGGTTTTGTCGTGTGTGTGTGTGTGTGTGTGTGTGTGTGTGTGTGTGTGTGTGTTTGTTGTCTGGAGCATGTGTGTTTTGACAGTTTACCATGTGCTCTTTGTGCTTCCCCCTCCCCTTCATTATCTCATTAGCTGCTGTCACACCTGTGACCAGTTAGGCCTCATTTCTTCCCCCATTTAAGCTCCTCTCGTCTGCAGTCTTGTGTCTGACCGTTGTTGTGAGATCATGCTAGACTCTGCTCGTGTCCTGTTATGTCTTGCAGTGGTTTTTCAGACTCCAAGTACAGTTTAGGTTTTTCTGTTTGATTTTTCTTTTGCTACCCTCTCTGCCTTTCGCTACACCAGATCCCTGCTCCCCAGTTCCTGCCTTGTTGTCACCAGAGCCTAATGCTCAGCTGCCCTCAGCTGCATCAACAGGTTTCACCCCGCTCCGACGCTGCGTCAGCACTGACGCTAGGACTCTATTCTCTCCCCACTCTGACGTTGCGTCAGCACTGACGCCGTGGTTCTGTTCTCTACATTTGGACGTCGGGACTGATGCTAGGATTCTGTTCTCTCCGCATTTTGACGTCGCGTCGGGACTGACGCTAGGACTCTGTTCTCTCCCTTCTCCCATCTCTGTCCGTTCCCTCAATGGCCTTCTCTCCTCCATCACCCACTCCACTCCCCCAGTAAGTCTAGTTGTCTCTGGCAATCACCGTGAGGTAATTGAGCTGTACGTCCTTGACTCCCCGGGTGCTCTTGTTGTCCTGGGGCACCCGTGGTTGAGGCAGCACAACCCTCACGTGGATTGGTCAGGGAACTCTGTGTTATCTTGGAGTCAGTCCTGTCTTGCTTCGTGTTTAGGTACTGCCTTGTCTCCTGGCTCTTTGTCTTCTGTGTTTCAGATAGAGGCTGCTGATCTCTCCGGAGTCCCGACGGAGTACCATGATCTGTGCCGGGTCTTTAGTAAGTCCCGGGCCTCGTCCTTACCTCCTCACCGGCCGTATGACTGTGCCATCGATCTCCTCCCAGGCACTTCTCCGCCTAAAGGGCATCTGTACTCCCTGTCTAGTCCTGAAAGAGAGGCCATGGACAAGTATATTAGTGAATCTTTGAATGCCGGCCTCATTCGTCCCTCTTCCTCCCCTGCTGGTGCTGGGTTCTTCTTCGTTAAGAAGGATGGCTCCCTTCGGCCTTGTATAGATTATCGGGGTCTTAATGACATCACCATAAGGAATAGGTATCCTCTGCCTCTGATGTAAACTGCTTTTGAATTGTTACAGGGAGCCAAGGTCTTTACTAAATTAGACCTCCGCAATGCCTACCATTTGGTTCGTATTCGTGAGGGGGATGAGTGGAAGACAGCTTTCAATACCCCAACGGGACACTTTGAATACCGGGTTCTACCCTTCGGGCTTACTAATGCCCCAGCTGTCTTCCAGGCCCTGATCAATGACGTGTTGAGAGACATGGTAAACAGATTTGTCTTTGTGTACCTTGATGATATCCTCATCTTCTCTTCCTCCTTGCAGGTACACACTCAACATGTTCGCCAGGTGCTTAAACGGCTGCTGGAGAACCAGCTTTATGTCAAGGCGGAGAAGTGTGTATTCCACGCCAAGTCAGTTTCGTTCTTGGGGCATATCATTTCAGCGGAGGGGATCAAAGCTGATCCTGCCAAGGTAAGGGCCGTAGCCGAGTGGCCAATCCCCGATTCTTGGAAAGCGCTGCAGCGGTTCCTGGGATTCGCCAACTTCTATAGGCGTTTCATCCGGAACTTTAGCCTGGTTGCTGCACCCCTAACGGCACTCACCTCACCCAAGATACCGTTCAGGTGGAATTGTCAGGCTCAGGAGGCCTTTGATGTTCTTAAGTCCCGTTTCATCTCTGCTCCTGTTCTTTGTCTTCCAGATCCTGAACAGCAATTAATTGTTGAGGTTGATGCCTCAGAGGTCGGGGTAGGTGCGGTTCTGTCCCAACGATCTCCCAGAGATGGGAAGGTGCATCCCTGCGCCTTTCTCTCTCACCGCTTGAGCCCTGCAGAGCGAAATTATGACATAGGAAACAGGGAGCTGCTGGCAGTCAGGCTGGCCCTGGGGGAGTGGCGCCATTGGTTGGAGGAAGCAGCAAAGCCCTTCTTGGTCTGGACGGATCACAAGAACCTCGAATATATCCGTTTCGGCCAAGAGGTTGAATGCTCGCCAGGCCCGCTGGGCACTCTTCTTTGGGCGGTTTAACTTCTCCCTCTCGTATCGGCCGGGCTCTAAGAACACCAAGCCTGATGCCCTTTCTCGTCTGTTTGAGGGTCCTGGGAGGGAGGCGGCTCCTGACACCATTCTCCCTAAGGGGGTGGTGGTGGGATCCCTCTCCTGGGATGTCGAGCAGCGAGTGAGGAAGGCTGTGCGGGAGGGAGAGGGCCCGAGGGGATGCCCAGAGGGTCGGTTGTTTGTGCCTGCTGTCCTCCGTTGGGGTCACGAATCCAGGGTGGCCTGTCATCCAGGCATTTGGAGGTCGCTGGCTGCCATCCGTCAGCAATTTTGGTGGCCTTCCATGGCCCAGGATGTCCGGCAGTTTGTGTTGGCTTGCTCGGTCTGTGCTCAAAATAAAACTTCTAACCAGTCTCCTGTTGGTCTGTTACAGCCTTTACCCATTCCCTCTCGTCCTTGGTCACACCTGGCCCTTGATTTTGTCTCTGGCCTTCCCCCATCGAGAGGCAACACCGTTATTCTGACGGTGGTGGATCGCTTTTCCAAAGCGGCCCATTTTATTCCCTTACCCAAACTCCCCTCTGCCAAGGAGACGGCTCAGGTGGTGGTGGACCACGTCTTCCGGATTCATGGTCTTCCGGTGCATGTGGTCTCCGACAGAGGACCACAATTTGTTTTGGAAAGAATTCTGTAGACAGATCGGGGCCTCAACGAGTCTGTCTCCAGGTTTTCACCCTTAGACCAATAGGCAATCTGAGCGAGCCAACCAGGATCTCGAGAGAGCTCTCCGCTGCCTGGCGTCGCATAGTCCGAGCTCCTGGAGTCAGCAGTGGGTCGTGGGTCGAATATTCCCACAACTTCCTTCCTGTAGCGTCCACAGGTATGTCTCCCTTTCAATGTTCCATGGGTTATCAACCACCTCTTTTCCCTGCTCAGGAACCCGAAGCTGCGGTCCCGTCTGCCTTGGCCTTCGTCCGTCGGTGCCGACGCACCTGGAGGAGGGCTAAGGAGGTCTTGGCCTGGGCTTCCAGACGGACCAAAGCAGCGGCCGACCGTCACAGGACTCCCGCTCCTCAGTACGTGTGTGTGGTCAAAAGGTATGGCTTTCCACCAAGGACCTGCCTCTCCGGGTGCCTTCTTGTAAGCTGGCACCCAGGTTCATTGGGCCATATCGCATCACCAAGGTTCTGAGTCCTGTGGCAGTGCGACTCCAGCTTCCTCACACGCTTGGTCGGGTCCACCCTGTCTTTCATGTGTCCAGGGTTAAACCTGTATTTCGGTCCCCTCTTAATCGTGTTGGTTCTTTCTTTTTTTTGCATTGACGCTAGGATTTTGTGTTCTAATCTCTCCACGCTTTTTACCTCTCAGCCTTTGATTACGGCTCCCAGCCTTCTACCCTGGCTGTGTTTGTGTTTTGGAGTTAAATAAATATTTGAGTTGTACGTGCAACTGAATCCGTGTGTTTCCCTGACAAAATGAGCATGTTTTCATTTACAAATGAAACTACGTGAATGAATGATTCCTCAGTAAAACAGTATAGTATTTATTAGAGATGTTCCGATACCCTTTTTTCCTTCCCGATACCGATTCCGATACCTGGGCTCGGGGGAACCGGCCGATACCGAGTACTAATCCGATACCTGGGTGTGTAATTGTATATACAGCTGTAGATAATACTAATAAATTATTTTATTGTGTGCTTCAGACTTATTCCTTAATAAAACAAATATACAGTGATATATACAGTGAACTAGAGTATTTTTATTATATGACATACATTTGACAGTAATATTTTTTCATATAGTTAGTATTACTAATCTGGTTTTCTGACGTACATCAGCCCTGTTTATAACAGAGAATTTTGGCCAGAATTTGAAAGATTCTCACTAGATCTCGCAGCAACCTTATTCATTGTGCGACATTTTCAAATGCTCCTCACTGGATCTCGCAGCAGTAACAGTGTTGCAAAATCAACGTTGGCTCCCGAATAAAGCTGTTCGGGGTTTGTGCAAGTTTGTTTGCATTGCAGTCCAAGCTGATGAACGGTCAGTGCTGAGCAGCTCAAACGTGTCTTGTTAGTTTCACTTTCGTTTCGCGTGCCATTTTATGTTTCTCATCTGAGACAGAAATGGCAGAGCTTATGAGT
>NC_133382.1:19004496-19068681 GCF_049309525.1 Garra rufa
AATATCTCATGGCAACAACATAATATGACATTCCCACGAGTTTATATGTCATGGCCACGACAAACATAAGTGAACCGAAAATGTCCCCTCAAGGTCACCGTACAAACGAATCTTTAAGCTTGCAGCGATGTTTGCTGCTGCTTCAGTTCAGTGTGTTACATGACTGCCCCCTACTGATCATGTCTTTCCTGTGTCAGAGCATTTTCTAGGATCCCTCAGAATACACCGGTGTCACGCGAGACCACTTCCATTCCCGCGCGCATTTTAAATGGCCAGATCTGTAAGTGAGCTGTATTTAAACTTGTTTGCGTTGGTTGACTTGATTGCGCTTCTCTTGTGTTAATTAGGCTAAGTATCTGACGCGTTCCTCCCAAACTTTGTTAATAAAACATAATTTGACGAGTTCACACTTACATATAATTAGCTGGTGTATAGTAATAAGTACCCCATAAAAAGGAAATGGGTGAAGGACAGTCGCCAGACTAAGGACCCAAGCCTCGCCAGCTAAAGGGTAGAAAAGGTAAGATTGTCTGACCGGGGAGCCCCCGTGGCATCCGATGGTAGACCAAGGCTCACTGCATCGGACGCGGAGGCCCCGGCGAACGTAGGACAGAAGGGTAAAGTTGTGTGGTCGGGAGGTTCCTGGGGTGTCCGACGGGAAACCAAGGCTCATGGCACCGGACAGGAAATGCCCCACCGACCAGATTGATGGGTTTTAGGCATGGTTTTGTGATGGACATATGGTACTACTGCGGGATGGTTATTTTTATTTCTTTGTTGTAGCTTAGTTTAGCTAGTTCTGATGTAGCTTAGGAAGTTTTCTGAATACCATCTTCCTAGAGTTTGGATCTGCTGTTTGGAGAGGCCTTTTTGTGCTGCTGAAGTTGCTGTCCTGATGCGACAAGAGTGGCCAGAGAAAGTATCGATCTTGGAAGTAAAGTAGTTCATAAAGTCATTACTGGTGTGCTGTTGAGAAACGTCAATGCCTGTTGGTGATTTATTTTTCGTTCATTTAGCCACTGTATTGAATAAATACCTAGGGTTATGGGTTATCTCTTTAGGGTGCGAGTGTGCTTGTTATACCACAGTGTCAGACTGTTTCCCTTAATCTTCCTTAAGCGTAAAGGAGCAGCCGTATCTAAAGTGCTAGAAAAGATAGAGTCCATAATTTCTGTTACTTAACTAAACTTTACTAAACTCAAGTTTTTCTGAGCTATTAGAAATGCTGAGGAATTCAGATTAGTTAAGAAGATTACTTACAAAGCAGTCTTTTGTAGTAAAAGTGATAGTTCTACCATTCTTGTAACAAGGAGTTGAATTTACAGTTTTAGCTATCTAAATTATACACAAGACTAGGAAATGATCCGGGATGGAATCGCTTGGCTGCACAATTTCAATACCACTAACATAAATTCCATGTGACAGTATTACATCTAGAGTATGATTTTGACAAAGAGTAGGTCGACACGTGTTGTCTAAACCCAATAGAGTTCAAAATGTCTATAAATGCTGTTCCTAATGCATCTTTTTTATTATCAACATGGGGGAACACTTTTTTTCTGGATAATGCTATATGAAGCACCATTACTTCAAACGAGTTATACTTGAAGCCCGTTCTCTGAGAAACACTGAAAATATTGCTATAAATTGTAGAAACATCTCCCCTTTACCTTTTAGACATGTAAACCTTTAGACCATAATCTTGGGGGTTGACTAATTTAAAATAATGTAATCATCTGGTTTTAGCGAGGTTTCTGTCAAACAGAGCACATCTAGGTTATGGTCAGCAATCATATCATTTATAAAAAGTGATTTTGTAGGAAGAGAATTGATATTCATTAAGCTGAGCTTTATCATTTGTTTCTCTGTATTATATCCATTTTTTATTTGTTGAACATCAATTAAATTGTTACTATTAAATTGGTTTGGATGTTTTTTTTGTTTGTTTGTTTGTTTGTTTTTTTTGTATTTTCTAGCTCGGGGAACAGACTCAGTCTCTATAGTATGATATCTAGGTGAACTGATTTCTGCGACTGATTTCGGGAAGCAGGGAGGGGACCAGAGCATATTACAGTGTCTGACATCAAGTTCACACACCTCTTTAACATTATTTGTTAGTGATCTCTGACTGGCAAAGTCGAACATCATTAGTGCCACATGAAAAACAATCTTACTGAATTTACGTTTAGCATTAGCCACCAATTTGCCGAGATGTCAGGTGCTCTGGCTCCCACTAAACCCTGGACTATGGTGGCTGGTGTCTCTATTTTCATGTTCCGTACAATAGAATCGCCAATAACTAGAGCACTTTCATCAGGTTTCTCCGTGGGTGTGTCTGAGTGGGGAGAACCTGTTTGAGGTTCTGATTGGAATGGAAGAGTGGTGTTTTGACCCACAACTATGTCATCTCACAGTCACCCAAACGGCCTGCTGCATTGACGTTTTAACTGGAACCGAACAGTGTACAGGACTGCCTGAGCTAGTCGCATCCAAAACCATATCTAAGGCCCTCACATTCTTACTATCCTCTATCAAAGTTTGGATATGTGTCTGTAGTTCTGAAATATTTTCTGTCAGCCTAACTATTTCTCTGCATTTATCACATGTGAATCCCTCACTGCCAATAAAAATAGATAAGCTATACATGTGGCAAGCGGTGCAAACAACAATAGCAAGAGAAGAAGCCATTACTCACCGATTGTTGAACGATTCCAACTTACCACTGTTGTTTGATGAACTTGAGAAAAACAACAGAGCGAGGAAGAGAAAAAAAGTAGGTGCGAATAGAAATGTGGATAGAAACGTGAATGGAAAGTCGAAAGACAAGCTAACTGGCTAACGGAATGCTAACGCACCGCACTCGCGGTTATAGAATAAAAGCAAACTATCAGCAAGAGCGAGAGAAAAAAGGAAAATGGTAGTAGACACGAATAAAATGTGAATGGGAATGCGAAAGGAAAGCTAACTGGCTAACGTGCTTCATTCGCGGTTATAGAATAAAAGTAAACAATCGGATCAGTCAGGTTAGTTTGATGGATAAAATCCGAAATTTGGTGGGAATTAAGCTATGTTTTATCATTTTAAACAACAGAGAGTGATAGCAAGGTAGAGTTTCCAACAGAAAAATGAAGCTTTTTTGCATAAATAAAATCATATTTACAATGCAGAAAGACATTTCTTAATGTGTTAGAAGTTTTTCATCCCTTTATGTTAGAGCTTCAGTGCTCAGAGTGCTTAGTTTAGCATTTCCTTTGCAATCTGTAGCGATAGGCATATTGCGATATGTATATTTGTAATATTTCGATATATTGCACAACCCTACCCTGCAGTGTGAGGCTGCCCAAGCCTACCGCAGATGGAGAGCCGGAGCCTGCCATGGTCATTAAGCCATCGCCATCAGGAGCGACAGAGCGGATGACCGCCCCGGAGCCTGAGCCTGAAATAACCAGGTGCGAGAGCCAACAGCACAAGCCACGTTGGACGACACAGTGGAGTGCGAGAGCGCAGAGAGAAGCCCTGCCCGCTGTACCACCGCTAAGGGTGAGCAGTGGCAGGACTTGGGAGATCTCATTGGCATAAAGTATGGGTCTGCCCTTAACTATCTATCCATTCTGAATTATCTGTCTGTCTCCACCACCGCTGTTTCCTGGCAGCCCCTTTGCTCACCCACAGCCTACGATCTGTGTGGTGGAATCACCACGGGTCTGGGACACCATGGGACTCATTGGCTCCACCATGGCTCCTATCTCCCCCCTCTTCGCCATGGCCCATCAGTCCACCAGCTCCGCCGGCTTCCTCGTCCCTCTGGCTCCACCTTGATCAGTCGTCAACCATCCGCCACTTTGAGACTCCACTCCTCTAGCTGTGCCTTGTCCCTCCGGCTCTGTCAGCTGCTCCTTCCCTCCGTATCCACCACAGTCCTCTATCACTCCGGCGACCGTGGTGGAAGCAGGGATCCGGAAGGCTGCGGTGGAGCCATCTGGTCCGTCTTGGCCCTCCAGATCCTCCCTGTCGCCCTGACCCATGGCCCTTTGCCATCCCCGTCCCTACCCCACATCCTCTCCTCGTAAGTCCCCCTCTGCGGCGCAGGACCGTGCTTTCCGCGCAGTCCTTGGGTGAACTATCACACCCAAGGACTGTTTGTTGTGGTTTCTTCCTCTTGTGCCCGTATTTGGTTATGTTCCTGTTCTCGTTGTGTCATTATTAGTTTATCCTCTTCACCTGTCTGTCCCTAATTAACACTCCTAATTAGTTTATTCTGTGCATTAAGTCTTTGCCCGTATTACATTGGAATTTGTGTGTGTCAACCCCTCATCTATGTGGATTATCTTGTTCCTGGATATTATTAAATTACTTGCTGAATTTATCATCATCTGCGTGTGCCTTCCTCGACACTACCGTGACAGTTTTCACAAGATAAATAGAAAGGACATGGCAGAGAATAATAGGGGTATTAATATTTTACTGAAGTTAGCCTGGTTGTACTTACTGTTGTACTTAATGTACGGTTGTGGTCAAAAGTTTACATCATGTCACAGAATGTGCATAATGTTATTAAACAAACAAACAAACAAAAGCTTATTTATTTATTTATTATTATTTAGGGCTGGCCTGATTAAGCTATTTCTCTTAACAAATGTTTATGTTTAGTCCACAAATCAAAACTGAAAAATATATATAAATTAATAAATGCAATAGTTGTCAATGTTTGTTCCCCTCCGGGAACTCAGCTGCGTCAAGCGCTATGGGGAACGTCATTGGCGAACCACGCTCTGAATATTGTGTGTCTAACCAATCCGAAGGAGGGAGTGACGTCACAGGCGGGGTGACGTAAGTGACCAGGAAGTATAAAGGCACGTGCGACGGAGCCGGCGCTCTGTGTTGTTTGTCTGCTTATCACTCCATTTTTGTGCAAGTTAGCACTCCTTTCTTTTTGAGTGATAATGTCTGCTAGGGGCAAGGAAGAGAAAGAGAAAGTTAAGTTAGTGAGCGAGGGCGAATCACACTTCAAGCGGTGTGTTCCTCCCTGCCAGCGCTACATTACTGGCGGGGATACACACAGCTTGTGTGTGGTTTGCCTAGGAGCGGAGCACGCTGAGTCGGCCCTCGAGGGGGCCGGCTGCCAGCATTGTGACCAGCTTCCGGTTCGCGTGCTCCGCTCCCGAAAGGCTCTTTTTGAGAAAGGAGCCTTCTCCAGCGCTCCCCGCGGTGCTGGTCCCGCTTCCGCTGAGGCGGAGCGGCGGCTGCACTCGTGGGGTTCGCAGCTAGATTTGTTGGAGGGTATGGAGACGGGTGATCCCCTATCTCCTACCTCACTGGACAGATCTGAAGCTCTGCGGACACTTCCCCCCGGGAAGAGGGCTCACTGCTTCTCCTGTCTTCCTCTGAGGAGGTTGACGTGGAAAGCATGTCAGAACCGCTCACTAAAGATCAGTCGCCCCAGGAGCTCTTGGAGGTGGTTACTCGTGTGGTTGCCAAGCTCAACATCAATTGGCCCGCCGAGAAACAGCATGAGCCGCAGAGAAGCAGACTTGATGAACGCTTCCTGCGGACAAAACAACCACCTTCAAGACGGAGCCTTCCCTTCTTCCCCGATCTCCACACTGAGGTGTCGAGGTCGTGGGGGAAGCCGTTCTCGTCTTGTCTGTTTGTCCCCACCTCTGATTATTACGGCAATGTGGCGGGGCTCGACGAGAACGGCTATAAGATGATGCCACGAGCTGAGCAAACACTCGCCAGCTATCTATCACCTGGTCTGGCATCATCTTTAAAGGCTCCGACCTTGCCCTCCAAGCTGCTACGAACATCTTCAGCGCTGGTTGGCAAGGCGTACACGGTAGCGGGTCAAGCTGGCGCCTGCCTGCACACCATGTCAGTGTTGCAGGCATATCAAGCGGACCTGCTGAAAGAGCTTAGCGACGGCGAGGAAGTTGGCGTTTTAGAGCTGCGTCGTACCGTTGATCTTGCTCTCCGCGCTACCAAGGAGACTGCTCGTGCAATTGGGCGGTCTATGGCAGCCCTGGTAGCCGCGGAGAGACATTTCTGGTTGACCCTGTCTGACATGAAGGAGAAGGACAGGGTCTTCCTCCTAGACGCCCCGCTGCAGCCTTCTGGTCTGTTTGGCGACGCAGTAGACTCTGTCGTCAGCAGATACCAGGAGGCTCGCAAGCAAGCGGCGGTGTTTCAGCGGTACCTTCCTCGCCTCGTTATTGCCTCTGAGGCTGCTGGGCGGGAGCAGCCTCAACCATGTACGAGCTCCTCGTATCTCCAAGTACAAAAACAGAGCGTCGCCTCCCGTGCTCCCCCAACACCTAGGGCCAGGGAGTTGCGGCGCTCTGGGCCGGGAACCTCCAAATCTAGGCCCGACCTGAGGGTCGTCCTTCAGTCTAGGAGGTCCTCGGCCAAGAGACCCTGACAATTATGCATCAGGGTCATTGAGGGCAGCCCCTCTCAGGGACGAGCAGATCGCACCGCATTACACGGTGTCCGTCTCCCCCGGGGCCCTCAGGAGATCTGTCAGCCACCCCTGCCAGTGTTACAGGGCGCGGCAGTCTCCAGCGAGCCCGTACCTCACGTCTCTCCGCCCGGCAACGTAGCGGGACTGAGGTGCTCGCCGCCCCTACAGGGGCCTCAATTACAAACAGAGGCCAGCCTTGAGAGGCTGGTTCCCTTAGTAGAATTTGTGACAGCGTGGAAACTACTGCCAAATGTGTCTACTTGGGTCCTACACACTGTAGAAAAAGATTATTACATCCAATTTGGCGCACAGCCACCACCTTTCGAGGGGATTTTTCCCACACTGGTGGGTCCCGAGCAGGCTCTGGTTATGGAGCAAGAAGTAGTCTCTCTTCTGAGGAAGGAGGCCATCGAGGTGGTCCCTCCTCAAGACAGGGAATCAGGGTTCTACAGCCGTTACTTCATTGTTCCCAAGAAGGATGGAGGGCTGCGGCCTATTCTAGATCTCCGCCGTTTGAACCGCTCAGTCAAGAAACTGAAGTTCAAAATGCTCACAGTCAATCAAGTCGTGTCGCATATCAGGTCCGAGGACTGGTTCGTCACGATAGATTTAAAAGACGCTTACTTTCACATCTCCATAATTCCCCAACACCGGAAGTTCCTGAGGTTCGCTTTCAGGGGCAAAGCTTACCAGTATCGGGTGCTTCCCTTCGGCCTAGCCCTCTCACCCCGCACCTTTACAAAGTGTGTGGATGCTGCGCTGGCTCCTCTGAGACTCCAGGGCATCCGCATTCTAAACTATATCGACGACTGGCTGATTTTGGCCCCGTCAGAACAGTTAGTGGTCCAACATCGAGATGTTGTTCTCGCTCACATGAAGAATCTGGGGTTGAGACTGAATGCCAAGAAAAGTGTGCTATCTCCATTACAGAGAACCACTTATCTGGGATTCAATCACGATGCAGGCACGAATGTCACCTGCTCGGATCAACTCGATTCTCACGGCAGTCAGAGGAATCAAGCTAGGCCAGCTACTCACTGTAAAAACAGTTTCAAGTACTCTTGGGTCTGATGGCAGCAGCTTCCAACGTGATACCACTTGGACTTCTGCACATGAGGCCCCTACAGTGGTGGCTCAAAGCCAGGGGCTTTTCCCCGAGGGGAAATCCCTTCCATACAATCAAGGTAACCCGGCGCTGCTTACGTGCCTTATACATATGGAAGAAACCCTGGTTCCTTTCCCAGGGCCCAGTGCTGGGACCTACTTGCCGCCGCGTAACGCTAGCGACAGATGCTTCCCTCACTGGTTGGGGATCGGTCATGAGTGGCCGCTCAGCCCGCGGTCTGTGGACAGGGCGTCATCCCCTTTGGTACATCAACTGCCTGGAGATGTTAGCCATGTTTCGAGCATTAAAACACTTTCTCCCAGACCTACGGGACCGTCATGTGCTTGTACGCACCGACAGCACAACGGTGGTGTATTACATCAACCATCAAGGGGGTCTGCGTTCACGACCATTGTTCAAACTGGCGTACCAGATCATCTTATGGTGCCAGGACAAGCTGCTATCATTAAGAGCAGTTCATATTCCTGGCCACATGAATGTGGGAGCAGACATCCTGTCGAGACAGGGGCCGAAGCCCGGGGAATGGATGCTTCACCCCGAGGTGGTGAAGCAGATTTGGAGTATTTTCGGTCAAGCCCAGGTGGACCTCTTTGCGACTCAGAAGACATCGCAATGTCCCCTCTGGTACTCCCTAGTTCCTCCAGCTCCTCTGGGACTGGACGCTATGGTACAGACGTGGCTGAGGCTACGTCTGTACGCTTTTCCCCCGATTGCTCTGCTCCCGGGAGTTCTAGAGAGAGTGCGCCGGGACGGGGTCCAGCTACTCTTGGTAGCCCCGTTCTGGCCGGGTCGAACGTGGTTCTCAGACCTGATATCCCTCCTAGATGGTACTCCGTGGGAAATCCCAATCAGGAGGGACCTTCTCTCTCAAGCGGACGGCTCTATTCTGCATCCCCGTCCAGAAATATGGAAGCTGTGGGTGTGGCCTCTGAGGGGGCACAACTCGTAGCTTCAGGTCTCTCAACTGAGGTTGTTGAGACCATCCTTCAATCTAGAGCTCCCTCCAGGAGGAAACTTTATGCCCTGAAGTGGAAACTCTTTTCATCCTGGTGTAGAGACCGCCAGTCAGACCCAGTCAACTGCCCGATTGGTACAGTTCTGCAGTTCCTGCAGACCCGCTTCTCTACAGGGCTAACTCATTACACCCTTAACCCTCTGGGGCCGACGGTCACGCCGGCGTGACCAACCTACTTTTTTTAAGATCAGTGCAAAAGACACTAAAAATACTTTGTCGGTTTCAGGCATACAAATTAGAGCTATACATCATTGGAAGCTGTTAAGTGTGTAGTTTTATTTGTGCACACTAACAAGAGCAAAAGAACACTGTGCTTTTTTTATAGAATAAAGAAAACAGTGTGATTTCTGTTTTCTCCGCGAACTGCTTTTAGAAATGCGTCACTTAAATCATTCAAACTCGGTGAATACTCAGTACACAAACAGAAGAGTGGTATCTACAGAAAGCTTGATATGTATGCTTTTAAACGAAGTAAGTTTTAGCGAAAACAAATATTCTGTAATAAAGTAATCCATATGAAACAAAGGGTATGTCTAGTCTATCCAGTTGCAACTGATTATATCTAATGAGATCACGCCCACGTGCGAAGAACGATTGATATTTAAATTAGCCATGTGCTACAAGCTACAAGGAAACTCCCACATCACCGCAAACAAAGAAACACGTCTTTTCAAGTTCATCTTGGTTACAGTTCGTTTCTGAAACGAAGACATGCTGTGAGGAATAAGACTTATATTTGCCTCAATCATAAGAAGGACGTGATGCGACGCAAACCCAGCAGGAGGAGACATTTACATGAGTAAGTCTTACTTTTATTTGCCTACTTGCTTTCACTGTTATATAATTATATAATTATAATTCCTGACTATATACATAAGGAAACATTATGAAGTACGTTTGATTGCATTGCATCTCTAACTATGCCAGGATATTTTTTATGTTTTAGAAAACGATGCGTTTATGACTGTAGGATGCATTTATGACGATATGTTTATGTAAGATGCAAGATCATAGTTATTTATTTTATTGTATAACAGTAGGGTGTAAAAGTAATATGAGTGTTTACACTGAATGTATGTTTACATCACGTTTATTCGTAATATAGTGCTAAACAATAATTATTAGTTTCTCAGATAGTACATGTCCTTTTTTACATTAGTACAAATGCTAGAATCTATGACTATATACTATATAACAGTTATTCCCCTGTAAAGGGAAGTGTGTCCAAACCTTTGCCTGGTAGTGTGTGTGTGTGTATTTATTTATTATAGATGCTCCTAATATGAGTAGGCTCACAGATGTTTTGCTTTTGTTGTTTTTAGTGCTCAGAAACCTGCTCAACAGATGAATCTTGCTGTCCTTCCCTTGAGTCTCTTCAAACTGTTTTCCTCTGAGAGCGCTGTACAAACTTCAGATGATACAGATAAAAATACAGTACAAATACAGATATTTAAAGTGCACACACTTTAATATCAGGTAAGATTTACTTGTTTTATTTGTGGAACTGAATTCAGAAAAAGTTTTCATAAATGCCACAAAGTCTGTGCACATCTGTGTGGTTAGATGAGGGAGCTCAATATTGTGTCTTTGACCTTCATTATGTATGTTTTGATTATACTGTGTTGTAAATAAAATACAAATAATCTAAAAAACGATTTTTTTTAATCTTCTCACATTGTTTCTTCTTCTGCTAGTCAAGTCAGTCATTGATGGGGCCATTAGGGAGGGCCCTTTTGTCTTTCAGGTGTGAATTGCTAAATATTCATGGGCCATTGCCACACCTATGAATAATCCCTTTCGATCACAAAACATGTTTTAGAAAATTTACATCAATATATTGTTTTTTCTGAACGAGTGAACGAGATGATTTTCACATCATTTGGTTGATAAAATTCTAGCCTACTCCATACAATTCTCAAAAGTCTTGTTAACAAATGGCCTGTATGTGTTTCATGACCTTATTTCAGTGACTTCAAAACTTTAGTTTTTCACTAACCACGCATAAACGTAGTTTTCTCAAAAACACAACCATGTACATTAATGTTGCTTACATATTATTGTAGCCCAATATGTGCTGATTACAATGTAATCAGACTTTAGCCATTAAAATGTTTTTAAGATACTGAAAAAACAACAAATGTCAGGGCATGTCAAACTTCTTCAGGGCCTCAAAACACCCTCAGGCCCCAGAGGGTTAAGGTTTATGTGGCGGCACTCTCGGCCTACCACACACCTATTGGGGGACTGACTGTGGGTAAAAACCCCTTAGTGATTCATTTCCTCCGCGGTGCACTGAGGTTGAGACCTCGGGTACGCCCCCGGGTACCTACCTGGGACCTTGCTGTGGTGCTTGAAGCCCTCTGTAAGCCACCCTTTGAGCCTATAGAGGAAATCTCTGATCGCATGCTCACGATCAAGACTACTTTGCTACTTGCTCTCTCTTCTTTAAAAAGAGTTGGTGACCTTCAGGCCTTATCAGTGGCCCCTTCTTATTTAGACTTTGCGCCCGGTCTGGCCAAAGCATTTCTTTACCCCCGTGCAGGGTATGTTCCCAAGGTCCCTACATCCACACCACAGCCCGTTGTACTCCAGGCCTTCTATCCTCCTCCAATTCTGGAGCCTGACCAGCAGAAATATAACTGTATGTGTCCAGTGCGAGCAAAAGGTCAACACATTTACTGATTCTTAAAAAAGCAACACAATACATTAAGATCTGCATAGTATACACTATTTAAACTTTATGATCAGGGTAATCTGTACTTATGAGAAAATAAGTATTTTATGTAGCTTCTAAACTGCAGTACTAAATGAACAAATATGGTCTTTAAAAGCATAATGAAAACATAATGAAAGTGCCCTAGGTATTGAAGATTCTATAGCTGGATTCTATTCTAGCTGAAAGAAAATAAACTAAAGTTATTTTGTAAAAACAATAGAAGCAATAAGTTAATACTAATTGACTTACAATTTACAATTTCCTTTGCTGTATTTCAAAAACAAAAGTAGTTCCAAACAAAGCCACAGTAAAACTGTGTTGCATCTTTGAGTAACACACAACAGTGTTTTGTTACTGAATCAATCAGCCATTTGTGCAAATCAGTTGAATGAATGATTCTCTCATGCAGTGATTGGCGATTTAAGGTTTATATTTAAAGTATATTTTTCCCTTGAGTGTTCAACATTTTGTTTTTCGAACATCAAAGCTATTTATGCATTTGTAACTGCAGGTTAAATGCATTCATGTCCTACATTAAGCAGTCTGTGTGAATACATCTAAATGCCACTTCAGATGAATTTACTGAATTTGAAATTATTAATTATAATGAAGAATTTGACACAAAAGATGCATACAATTAATTAGGTTTCAAAATATGGCCTTACCAGCACAATAACACGCTCAGCAAAATATCGTCTAATTACTGTTAT
This sequence comes from Garra rufa, assembly GCF_049309525.1. NCBI lineage: Eukaryota > Metazoa > Chordata > Actinopteri > Cypriniformes > Cyprinidae > Garra > Garra rufa. The sequence goes on from NC_133382.1 coordinate 19,016,521, forward strand.
TGACAAAATTCCAGAAAAATATCAAGCTTTTTTTTTGCCATTATTGCACACCCCTAGTGACAGCAGGCTAATATTCTTGCTCACTCTATATAGTAACATTAATCAAACAAAAGACAGAAAATTCACTCACTATTCTTGACTGAGTAACTTTTGTAACTATATTTGTAAAGTATATTTATTACAGTTTCTGTACTTGAATACACCTAAATCTTAAAACTGTTTAATAATTTTAATCATTAATTAATTTGTTGTATGATTGTTAATTTGTAGATATATTATTATTTTTAAATTACTTAGTGTTTACTTATCTAAACACATAATGCTTAAAATTTATATTAGTTAGGCTAGTTGTTTTTGGAGTGGTATTTTTTTAAACAAATGCAAAAGTTCTTTGTGCAGTGTTCCTTAGCCTGTTGACTTTCAAAGTATTCTAATCTACAATTCAGCAAGGCACCTTTCTATTCACACTGTTGCGTTATAAATACACATCATTCTTATGAAAATACCCTAAATTGATTAAAGAACACAGATATATCATCGTAGTTGTGTTTTTATCTTCATGTTTCATCAGTCAAAACATCTCTATCAAAATTTTACAGTATCACAATTCTACAGCTACAGTATCACAATTCCACTATTTTTTATTTTTTATTTTTTTATTTTTTGCTAGAGATTTGTATAAACTTGTTAAATCATCTAAACCAACAAGTATGTTAGACCCCATACCATCTAAGTTAGATCCTCTTTTGAATATAAATTCATTATTTTTAATAGTATATGTTCTAAAAACATTTTCTAAACAAATTGGCTGTAATTTGTCACCCTGGACCACAAAACCAGTCATAAGGTTAAATTTGACAAAACTGAGATTTATACATCATATAAAAGCTCAATAAATAAGCTTTCTATTGATGTATGGTTTGTTAGGATCGGACAATATTTGACTGAGATACATCTATTTGAAATCAGAAATCTGAGGATGCAAAAAAATAAAAAAGACTGAGAAAATCACCTTTAAAGTTGTCCAAATTAGGTTCTTAACTATGCATATTACAAATCAAAAATTACATTTTGATATGTTTACAGTAGGAATTTTACAAAAAATCTTCATGGAACATGAACTTTACTTAATTTCTCAATGATTTTTGGCATAAAAGAAAAATAAAAAAAATTGACCCATGCAATGTATTTTTGGCTATTGCTACAAACAAACCCCAGCGACTTAAGACTGGTTTTGTGGTCCAGGGTCACATTTGATCCTCAAGTTAATTACAGACCATTCTTAAATCTCACTTTTCTGTCAAAGATACTAGAAAAGGCAGTATCTCTGACAACTATATTCCCTATTAGAGAAAAGTGGTATATGTGGAGATTTTCAGTCAGGATTTAAACTGTATCATAGTACTGAGCCTGCTCCCATCAGAGTTACAAATGACCTGCTCTTATCATACGATCATGGTTGTAGCTCTCTGTTAGTGCTACTGGATCTTAGCGCTGCATTTGAAACAATTGACCACAACATTCTTTTGAGTAGACTAGAAAATTATGTTGCCATTAGTGAAATGGCATTGGCATGGTTCAAACTGTACTTATGTGACCATCATCAGTTCGTAGCAGTGAATAAAGAGGTATCTTATCGATCACAAGTACAGTATGGTGTACCACAAGGCTCAGTACTAGAACCTTTGCTTTTTACCCAATTTACGCCCTAATTAGCTCTATTTTTCTTTGCAGGCCTGATGAAACAAACAAATTCACAAAACTAACAGAATGCATAGTTGATATAAAAATTGGATGACTAGTATTTTCCTAATGCTCAATTATGAAAAAACAGATAATGATATGTTAATATGTTAATTATTGGACAAAATACCTCCACATGTAATAACCTAAAACACTATCTTAGGCTGATGATACACTGGGCAACTTTTTGAGCAATGTTGCCGGGCAACTTTGGCAAATGTTGCCGTCAATGGGCAACCAGGTGAGATACAGGGCCCACGATTGATCTAAATTATCCAGATAGAAATCTGTTACCCATTTTCAATGGGAAAGTGCCCAAACAATATTGCAAGTTGCCCGATAAAATTGCTCAAAAAGTTGCCCCGTGTATCATCAGCATAACACTTGATGGCTGCTCTATCAGATCTTCATCATCAGTTAAGAAATTATGTTTGCTATTTGACAGTAATATTTCTTTTTTTTTAATCCATTTTTCTATCATTTGTAAAAACTGCATTTTTCCAGCTTAAAAACATTTCTAAATTATAATCTATGCTCTTTATGTCAAATGCAGAAATGTTAATTTACGCGTTAATGACCTCAAGTTTAGATTAGTGTAATGCTTTATTGGTTTGCACTGCACATTTAATAAATAAACTCCAGCTGGTCCAAAATGCAGCAAATCCAAAGTTCTGGCATGGAAATCTAGATGGCACAGTCCGATAGGTCTAACTCAATCTGATATAATGACATCATCATCACATGGCACATCTGATTCTCTCCTGTATGCCAGTCCCCAGCCAATGAGCTCGCGGCTCAATATTTAAATATATGGCTAGTGCTTGCTGTAGCAGTTGCAATGCGCTTCAGAAACTCTTCACCTTCCCCAGCCCCACCTGTATAGATATGCTACGGGGTGATCATGTATGCTATGGGGGTTATTCACATATGTTATATGTGCAGTAGAAATATTTCTTACAACCCCAATTCCATGAAAGTTGGGACGTTTCGTGAAATTATCTGTTCATTTTCTTTAACCTTTATTTAATTTGATTTTCATTGCTGCAACACATGCACATGCAGAATGAGACCTGGCATTGTCTTGATCTAATAACCATGGACTTTCCATGAAAGACTTCATCTTGATAGCAGTATATGTGTCACGAATCCAGTCTGTGCTATTTGTTCCACTCGCCACCAGAGGGCGTCTAATCATTACATTGACAGTCACACTACACAGACTGTTGCATTACACCCGGACTACATTTCCCAACACCCTTAGCAGCAATTACATTCACACAGGTGCATCCAATCAGAAAGACTATTTAAGCCATCTACTCCTTGCACGGTGGTAGCGCCCTGCGATACATTCCCAGTCCATGAACTCTCTACCTGTCTTGTCATGGCTAAGGAGGCCGTGTGTGAATTCCCAGTCTGCCCTCTCATGACTGTAAGGGCCATTCCTGAAATCCAGACTGCTTCTGCTCCATCTGCTCCACCCTTGTGGGCTCCTGCTCCATCTGTTCCACCCTGGTGGGCTCCTGTTCTGTCTGCTCTTTTGTGGAGGGCTTCTGTCTGGGTCTGGTGGTCTTCTGCTCCGCCGTGGGGATCTTCGCTCCCGTCTGTCCTCAGGTCTCCATGTTTTGCCAGCTCTGTCCTGGCTCCCTGATCTGCCGGTCCTGCCTCAGTCCCTAGGTCCTCCACTCCCATATGGACCATAGCACACATTTCCATCATCTTTTTGGCCACGTACACACTGCAGCTAAATTCGGTTCACTAAAATACAGGAGTGACAACTGCATTAACTCCTAAAAAATATGGGTAGTGATAACCGCATTTAAAGAAATTTTATGCAGTGTGTATCAGAAACGTGGCTTTGTCTCTACACGAGATGCAAGAAAACAACAGTGAAAGAAGTCTTAACCTAAGCACATTTTAACACGGGGTTAGCTGCAATGAGTCCTGCCTAAATTGTCAGTGTTGCTAGATCTTCTTAGAAAAAACTACAAACAAGGACAAGTACAAAAAAAAATAATAATAATAATAAATAAATATATATATATATCATATGCGCAAAAGACTACTTTATTAACTCCATAAAGTGCCTAGCTTTATGAGCTAAGACCAAGCACCGTGCCTAAAAGTGCTGGTAAATACAAGGATGAATACGACGATGGTGAAATGCGGGAGTGACCGCTGTTTCGTACATACATGGAACGATTATTTACGGGACTCACTCCCACATTTAAATGCGGTTGTCACTCCTGAAACTTGCAGTGTGTGCGTGGCCTTTGACTATCTGAGATGAGCCTGACCCAGAGAACCCATGCCATCACTACATAGAATTGATGTATAGCTTTCTGCTAGAGCAGTGGTTCCCAACCACGATCCTAGAGGCCCCCCAACACTATGTTTTCCATGTCACCTTAATTAAACACACCAGATTTAGATGATCAGATCAATAATAGAGACTCAAAGACCTGAAATTACTGTCAGACAAAGGAGAGATGCAAAATGTGCAGCGTTGGGGGGCCTCCTGGAAAGTGATGCAGCTGCAGAATGTGTTAGGTCATGCACATTCACCTGAGGTGTCTTTCCTTGCCCTACACAGACTGACATTTCTCTAGATTACCTGAATCTTTTCACAATATTATGTGTGGTAGTTGGTGAAAGACCTAAATTCTTTGTGATTTTATATTAAGAAATGTGATTTTTGATTTGTTTGACACTTTTGTCATGAAATTTGGCACAAGGTAATACGAGATTATCCAACTTCGCTTACAAAGATTATAATCCTTTTTTTATACCCAAACATGTTACAAAACAGTTTAATTTGGATATTCTATAACCTTTTCACTTTTATTTAGCCTCTGTCCCAACTTTTTGGGAGTGTGTTACAGCCATGAAAATCTAAATTTGGTTATATTTACAAAATAAATATAAAAGTTGGCCACTGAAAACATTAAACATTATTTTTCTTTGCATTTTAGTCAATTAAATAAAGGTTAAAGGGAATGAACAGATAACATAATTTTCTGGAATTGGGGTTGTACATGTTTACAGCAGCATGTTGTGGATGTAGCAAGTTTAGGTACTTGCCCTGCTGCTGCAGCAGCAGCAGCATAGCAGATCTTTTCCGCCAAGACCAAACACACTAACATTGTCACATGCATTACAATGCCAATCCCCCCAAGAGTTGTCATGAAAGAACTGGAGTTCTTACTAGAACCAAGATATATGGCCATATTAGACTGTTTCTGTCAAAACTGCACTGATTCCCTGTTGAACATTGTATATATTTTAAAATGTTGCAAATTACTTTTTTGTTATTCTGAGGTCACTGTAGCCACCCAGATCCAGTCCGTATCCAGATCAGATGGTCACTGCAGTCACCTACATCCAGTCTGTATCCAGACCACTAGAGACAACCTCTACAGCCCTGAATGTCAACAGTGACTATGTCAACTAGATGAGCCTTAGTAACATCCCCTGCAAAGACCCTTGTCAATTCCTATTGGCACATGGGATGGGAACACAAGGCCACAAGAACCAGATGATTCATGAATTAAGCCACACCATGTTGGTCTCATATGGTCAGAGCCTGGTTTCTTCCAAGGTTTTTCCCCTGCCATTTCTGTCACTGTTGGAGTTTTGATTCTTTGCCACTGTCAACTTTGGCTTGCTTAGTTGGGGACGCTTAATTTTTGCAGTGCTATTGACTTTATTGCACAGACACTATATTGGAAGAAACTAAAAGAACAATGAACCTCTTTTCAGAACTGCTTTGGATTTCGTTTGTATTATGGACACAATATTTTTCTGTTTAACACAGAATGTGTCAAAGCCGCTTTGTATAAAGTGATAAATAAAGGGGACTTGACTTTACTTGACAATAATTAACTCACCACCACTCGTGTCATATTGTCAGGGAGTGTGTCAATGGACAGCCTATTGGTCGGCTCTTGTCCAGTTCTGTTCTCAGTGTGTCTGCTGGGATCTTGCTGGTCTCTTCTTGTTCTCTGGGTATCTGATGGACCTCCATCAGCCTTTATTGACTGCCCATGATTTATACCTGACGTGAAAACAAAAGAAAATTACACATTATCTTACCTAAAACATTGCTGTTGTCTGCACACTAAGTTAAGCATGAAATGAAAATTTACCTATGCATGTTATGCATTATAATGATTAATCCACTGAACGACGAGATGTGTTTTATTTACAGTGATAATCCCTAATCCAAACAACAAACATAATCCAAACAGAGACTTGACTTGACTTGAACAAACAGATAAAGACATGGCATGGAACAGACACTAACCGAAGGCAGATTTAAAACATTAATACGTGACAGGAACAATAGAAACACTAGGGCCATTTATACTAGAACAGTGGTTCCCAACCATGATCCTGGAGGCCCCCCAGCACTGCATGTTTTCCATGTCACCTTAATCACCTTAACCAAGACCTGAAATTAGTGTCAGACAAAGGAGAAATGCAAAATGTGCAGTGTTGGGGGGCCTCCAGGAACGTGGTTGGGAACCACTGTACTAGACAATACAGGTCACATGACACAAACAAACCAATGAGAAACAAAACACATGACTAAAGCAACCAATCAGAACATGACACATGGAACAGAGGAACCAATGGCAGGAATACATGATGGGAAAGGGAAGCAAGACACAACAGCATGAACCAAATACAAAATAAAAGACATGAAAACATGAACATGAAGCAAAACCCAAACCACACGTTACATCCCCCCCTCCCCTCTCTAAGGGTGGCTCCAGACGGCCAAAATTAACAAGTCCAAGAGGGTGGTAGAGCAGGGGCGAAATAGGGGGCGGGATGGAGGGCCAGGTCAATGTAGGGGAACAGGTCTCAAGTTACAGTCTGGACCAGGGCCCTGGTGCAGATGTGGGCACTGACACTCTGGAGGACCTAGGCCATAGAGCAGTGGCAGATAGTGGAGCATAGGAGGACCTGGGCCATGGAACAGTGGCAGACAGTGGAACAGGAAAAGCCAGGGCAGAGCAAGAAGCCAGGGCAGAGCAAGAAGCCATGGCAGAGCAGACAGAGTGGGGAGCCATGGCAGAGCAGGCAGGGCAGGGAGCCATGGAGGTACAAGGAGCTCAGGTATGCATGGCAGAGCAGACAGTTCAGGAAGCCATGGCTGATCAGGGAGCTCGGGTAGCCATGGCAGAGCAGACAGTTCAGGAGGCCATGGCTGATCAGGGAGCTCAGGTAGCCATGGCCATGACAGGTGCAGACTCTGGAAGGGCGGCCATGACAGGTGCAGACTCTGGAAGGGCAGGCATGGCGTGAGCAGGCCTTTGAGCGGCAGGCTTGGCGTGAGCAGATCCTGGAGCGGCAGGCTTGGCCTGAGCAGGCCCTGGAGCAGCAGGCATGGGGTGAGCTGGCCCTGGAGCGGCAGGCTTAATTTGAGCTGGCTGTGGCTTGGCAGGCTTGATTTGAGCTGGCCTTTGTACAGCAGGCATGACGTGAGCAGGCCCTGGAGCAGGCCTTGGAGCAGCAGACATGATGTGATCAGGCCTTGGAGCAGTAGGCTTGACGTGAACAGGCCCTGAAGCAGCAGACATAACATGACCAGGCTTCGGAACAGCAGACATGACGGGTAAATGTGGTGGATGTGGAGTGGCAGATACTGGAGATTAGCAGAGTTCCTCATCAGCTATCCCCACAGTAAATGTAGAGCCAGTCAAAAGCAAAGCAAAATCAATATAACGGACCAGAGTCCAGTGATGGGTATTGCATGGCATTTTGCATATGTCCTTGTTTAAACCAAAATAAAAAATGTCCTTTAGAAAAGAGTCCTTAAAGTTTACCAGGCAACAGAGTTCACAAAAATCAGATACATAGTGCTCAATGGGACGATTCCCCTGACGTAGTCGAACTAGGCGATCTGTTGGGTAATAATGAAGGTTACGTATTCTGTAATGATTAATCCATTGAACGACGAGATGCGCAGTTTTATTTACAGTGATAATCCCTAATCCAAACAACCATCCAATCCAATCCAAACAGAGACTTGACTTGACTTGATTTGAACAAACAGATAAAGACATGGCATGGAACAGACACTCACCGACAGCAGATTTACAACAGATTTGGGGCCATTTATACTAGACAATACAGGTCACATGACATAAACAAACCAATGAGAAACAAGATACATGACTAAATAAACCAATCAAAACATGACACATGGAACAGAGGAACCAATAGCAGGAATACATGGCCTAAAGATCTGTCGTTACTTCTGTTTTACTGTGACCTTGAACATAAAGTTCACCTAAAAATAAAAATTCTGTTAGCATTTGCTAGGGCTGCTGTCACACCATCAGTCTGTTTGGACACTGTTTGCACTGTTTTCACCATTGTGTTTGGTCACTGATTTGATTTCCCTTATTCTATTCAGGTGGGTCTCATTACTACCCTCAGTTGGTCTGTGTGATAAAATTCAGGTCTAAAGTTGTCAGATCGTGAATGTCTACATTATTTGTGTCACCAGCCTTCCCTTGTATGGAATTACCTGTCTGTGGATTTATTAAAGACTGTTAATCTTAAAAAAAAAAAAAAAAACTCTCACAGTTATGGACTTTTGTTTGTGTCCCTGTTCTTCTGCCTTAGTCTTTCATTGACCTAGTTTCCTGTGTTGTCCTGATACGTTCGTTTTGTTCACCTGTGTTCAGTTAATTAAGTCTTTACTTCCTCTTTTCAATTTGTATAAATTCTATGGAATACATATTTTTGCTAACACTTTATTTTAATGTGTCCTTATAACAGAGTAAAACTTAGCCGTTGTACTTACTACTTCTTGTGCTACAACTAGGTAATTACTCTGTAATAAGGACACCTTAAAATAAAGTGTTTAACATTTTTTGTATAAATTTCATGAATATACCCACTGTCTGTCAGTATTTTGTCTCTGTTCTGTTCTGTTTTCCCAATGTTTTTCCCCTTCTGTTTCTAGTCCATATGGTTTAGTCCTTGTCTCCCCCTTTTGGTTTGTGTTTAGTTGGTTCAGTCTTGCCCATATTTGTATTTTCCCCTTGTCATCTCGTTATCTTGTTTGTAACCACGCCTTGTTTTCTGTGTATTTAAGTCTGTGTCTGATCACTCCCAGCTGTCCGTCGTTGATGTTACATGTTCTCGTTTAATGCTCCTGGTTTTTGTTTGTTTGTAATTATATTCAGTGTTTTATTTAATAAACTTTATAATATTCATTTACTCCAGTTCTCCTCCTCCATCTCCACTCCTCAACCCACCAGACTGTGACACTGTCATCCTCCTCTGCATGGAAAGGGGGAATGCTCCCTCGAGGACCATACAAGGGACTTTCTTGATCTTGCTCATTAAAAACATACATATCAAGCTTTCTCTAGACATATTGCTCATGTCTCTGTGTTGTGTATTGGCTGAGTTATAGTATATTTTACTGACGCGTTTCTGAATGAAGATCACGGAGATCAACGCGGCAGACAGCACACCCTTTTTGTTTTCTTTATTTTGCAAAATCACAATGTTTTTTTGTTTTTGTGAGTATATACAAATAAAAGTAGACCCTTTACAGATTCGATTGATGTACTGCTTTTATCTGTACAATCAGAAATGACCGAGTAATTGAAGTTCCTTTTGGGAAACTGCCACAAAACGCGTATACACGTTTATCGAAAACAAATATTCTGTGATAAAGTAATCCATATGAAACCAACACAATGTCCAGTCTCTCCTGTCTGCTTCATTATTTTTTAATTAGATCACGCCCATGAGATATTCGCTTTTCATATTCTAATCGTCCATGTTAGGGCGCCATGCCAAAAGTGGACGCCTACATCACGGTAAACAAAGGAGAAAGATTTTTCTTTCAAGTTCATCCGGGCTACTAATGCCGAGTTCAGACTGCATGATTTTAGCCCCGATTTTGACTCGCCGGCAGGTTTTGAGAAATCGCCGACAAATGCCCGAAATCACAGGCAAATCGGTGCTCGTTCATGTGAGTGACAATTACACAGTGTGAACTATCAAAGACGCGATCTGAGAGAATCGCCAACATGTCGCCGACACCCGTGAGATATTTGGCATGCTAAATATCTGGACCTGTCGGCGATTCAAAATCATTCCGTGTGAAAGGTGATCTGACTGAAAATCACATCGGCGATTACCTACAGCCAAAGAGACAGCAACATCCAGGCCAGCGGGAAGTTGGGGGAGGAGTTACGAAGGTATAGACCACAGTATCAACAAGAATAGCTTCGGCTTCTTTTCTTTTCGCTGCAAATGAGTGCACATGCAATTTGTATGACAAGCTTCTTGCGGGCTACCTTTTTTTTATAGTAATACCAGTCTCATGTGAGAACTTCCACGCCTGACCTCGCGTTGTTTCCATGTCACTTCTCGCGTGTGTTTGGTTGTGAGACGTAGTTTGCGGACCGGGACAAAGTTGTCGCCGATTCTTCCTATTGTAAAGTCATGCAGTTTGAAACCCCCTGTCGCCGATCCATCGTGCAGTGTGAACACAGCAGCGACAGAATGCTACCCCAGATAGTCATGCAGTGTGAAAACATCTGTGACGCGATTGCTTTGAAAATCGTGCAGTCTGAACTCGGCATTAGTCCTTTCTGGAAGAAGGCGCGCTGTCAGGAATAAAACTTACTTCAGAAGATGAACATTATGTGAGACATGGCGCGATCCAGCAGAGGAGATATTTACATGAGTAAGCTTTTTTTCTTTTATTAGCCTACTAGTTAGTTATTACTGTGACAGAATGTGCACACATTTTACCAGTTAAGACTTTTTGCCAACTATAATTCCTGACTACAGCAAGTGAAACATTATAAAGTACGTTTCATTTCACTGCATCTAAATGTCTTATGATGCCAGGATGTTTTTAATAGTCTATACCAGGGTTCCTCAAATCTTACCCTGGAGGTCCAATGCGCTGCAGAGTTTAGCTCCAACCCTGATGAAACTCACCTACCTGTGATTCTCTAATGATCCTGAAGACCTTGATTAGCATTCTCAGGTGTTCTTGATTAGGGTTAGAGCTAAACTCTGCAGTGCATTGGACCTCCAGGGTAAGATTTGAGGATCCCTGGTCTATACAATAAAGAATGATGCAATATAAAGGTAATAGTGTTCACGTTTAAGCTTAACAGTTATAATATAGCCTAGTTTCTTTGTATTGTATAATACACACAAAGCATGCTTATGTTTATGACTATAAGATCATATTATTTATTTAGTTATTAATGTATCTTACAACAATAGGATGTAATATGAGGGTTTACACTGAGTGTATGTTTAGACAATATGTATTAGTAATACTGTGTTCTCGAATGGATGTTTAACGCGATAAACAATTATTATTGTCACAAGTTTCTCTGATCTCCTTTTTACGTTAATCATAATATATATATATATATATATATATATATATATATATATATATATAAATAGTATGATGCTCCTGATATTAACATGCTCACAGATGTTTTGTTTTTGTTGTTTTTTAGTGATCTGATACCTGCTCAACAGATGAATCCTGCTGACATTTACTTGAGTCTTCTCAAACTGTTTTCCTGAGAGCACTGTACCAACTTCAGATGTTAAAGAAGTTAACAAGTGAATCTCAAGTTATTTTGCGTGATAAATAAATCTATTCAACATAAGCTATTAACATATTTTGTCCTTACTTCCCTCCTTCATTCTTTTCTTAGTTCCCTCAGTCAACATCTGACTGAATAGCTCATTATGCGGCTCATTATGCAGGTCTTTGTCTTCTCAGGTGTAAATCACAGCATTATTCATGATCATTCACGCCTCCTTGCATAGTCGTTCTAAACAAAAAGTGTCTTAAAAAAATTAAATCTATATACTGTTTTGTGTAAACAAGTGAACTAGATGAATTTCACATCATTTGGCAGAAAAAAATCTAGCCTACCACATCCAGTTCTCAAAAGTCTTGTGAACAAATATTCTGTATGTGTTTCATGACCTTATTTCAGTGACTTCAAAAATTTAGTTTTTCACTAAGCATGGATAAACGTTGTTTTCTCAAAAACACAAACATGTACATTCATGTTGCTTACATATTATCGCAGCCCAATATATGCTGATTACAATGTAATCAGATTTAGGCCATTCATATGTTTTTTAAGATACTGAAAAAAGCAAAAAATGTCAGGGCATGTCAAAACTTCTTCAAGGCCCCAAAACACCCTCAGACCCCAGAGGGTTAAATTGGATTAGAATTAAATGAATGGTAAAACTCAGCATTTTGTTCACATACCCCCTTCCATCACCTCACGTACCCCCTGGGGTACACGTACTCCAGTTTGAGAACCACTGACCTAGAGGGATACAACCACAATCAGATGATAAGAGCAGGTCATTTGTAACTCTAATGAGAACAGTCTCAGTACTTTGGTACGGTCAAAATCCTGACTGTATATATTTACATTACACATCACATTACCATTTTTTCTCTAAGAAAGAACATAGTTGTGAGAATATTACCTTTTCTAGTATCTTTGACACAAAAGGGAGATTCAAGATCGGTCTGTATTTAATTAATTTGTCAAGTTGTGTTTTTCAAGTTGTCAGAGGCTTAATAACAGCCAGTTTGAAGGTTTTAGGGACATATCCTAATGACAATGACAAATTAATAATATTCAGAAGAAGATCTATGGTTAGATGGAATAGGGTCTCACATACATGTTGTTGGTTTAGATGATTTAACAAGTTTATACAATTCTTCCTTTCCTATGGTAGTGTCAGGATTATAATCTGTTTTGTGGTGTTTTCCTAGTGTTTTCCCCCCCTGTGGTTCCTATGTTTTGGTTTCTTCCTTTATCTCCCCCTATTGTCCAGTTTGTTTTGGTTTCATCTTATGCCCATATTTGGACTTTCCCCTCGTTATCTTGTTTGGTTACACCTGTCTTGTTAACATGCCACACCCCTCTGCCAGTCCTTAAATAAGTTGTTTGTTCCCTCAGGTTCATTGTCCGGTGTTAATGTTATGTAGAGGTTGTTATTCTTCTGGTTCTCCTATGTTTATTTATTAAAGACTTAGTTTACGTTTATCTCCTGGCTCCTTGTGATTCCCTCTGGCTCCTCACCCCCGGCAACCGTGACAGGTGGAGAATTTTTAATGCTTTTCCTCAAGGATAGATTCTTGTAATGCTTTATTGGGTGGATGTTCTGCATGCTTAATAAACAAACTCCAGCTAGAACCAGAAGGTATGACCATATTAGCCCGGTTCTGTCAACACTGCACTTGATACCTATTAAACATCGTATATTTTTTTAAATCTTGCTAATTACTTCAAGCCCTCAATGGTTCAGCTCCTCAATACTTGAGCGAGCTCTTATCACATTATAGTCCCTCATGTCCGTTGCATTCTCAAAACTCTGGCAATTTGCTAATACCTAGAATATCAAAATCAATTGCGGGAGGCAGATTTTCTTATTTAGCGCCTAAACACTGAAACAATCTGTCAGGCATTCACCACAGCCACCACCGTCACTAGGACCCCGACTCACACGTGATCCCTACCCCGAATTCTAATCACTTCCACTTGGCCTGCCTCGTTATCCAGTGTATAAAAGGACTCTCTTCTCATTCACTCCCTGTTTGGTCTGCCGTTCACTACCCTACGTTTCTCCAAACCTTCTTCGCTTTCATGTGGCTACTACTCTGTGTTTTGCTGGTTCTTTCATACCATCATGCCAAGGACTCTCAGTGCTATTTGCCGACCTCATTCAATGACATTCAGTTAAGAACTCTCTCCAACTTACAATTTCTAGCTTGTCATTTCTCAGCATCTACAATAAAACCATTGACTGTTTTATTATATTACTGTGTTTGATCTCATTGGTGTCTCAAGTGTGACACTACCAAACACTCTTCGGGAGGCAGACACACTCTGTTGGTTTAAATCTAGCATAAGGACACATCCCTTTAACCTGGCCTACACTTACCATATTTCTATAATCCAAATCCGTTAAAGGATTGTTAGGCTGCATTAATTAGGTATACCGGAACTAATATTAGTCTGTTTTGTTCTTATTCCAAGGTAACCGTAGCTGCCAGATCCAGTCTGTATCCGGATCAGATGGTCACTGCAGTCCCCCGAATCCAGTCCATACTGGATAGTGGCTCCTAATGCAGCCCCATATGTGTATTCCAACCTATATTCCCAAGAGATGTGGTGTTTCCTTTGAGACAGGCTCTAACAGTAATTGTCCCAATGCCCTTCCAAGATTCTCAGCTGTTTTTATTACTGTTTACTATGAGGAAAGGCTCCGGCTCAAGGACCTCTGCATGTGGCAGCTCTCCAGTGGGGAGCAAGTCAAGTTCTTGGGCATTGGAAGGTCACAAAGAGGTGACCTTCCCTGATGGAGGCATTGTGTCCTTCATGCCACAACTCCAGACTGCCTCTGAGTGGGTTGCAATGCTTTTTGACTACTCAGAACAGAACGAGTGAGCAGATCGTTATAACCGGATGTCCGGGGCGTGGCCAGCTATGCAAGTTCTGCACACCCAATTTCATTGGCCTTTTCTCAATGATGTCAAAGGTGTTTGGGCTCCCTAGAGTAACCCCTAGTGTCGTACATTCACCACAACATCTCCGTTCCCTCCATCAGGGAACGAGGGTTACTATATGTAACTGAGACTTTTCCTTATTTTATTTCTGAGTTAAATATAATAAATATAGTACTCAAGTTAAATTTATTTAGCACTTTTTACAATGCAGATTGTGTCAGAGCAGCTTTACAAAATTAAAGGTGCTTATGTAAGTTTTGACTGTACCAAAGCATAAAAATTGTTTCCTCCAAAAACAATGCTAGAGTCAGTTATTTATTGTTTTTTGTTTTGATTTGGTCTGTGACATTCCACCAACTGCCAGTTTAACCAATAGTATTGGAGAGTGGAAAACAGCTTATCACTGCCATGGAAGCCAGCAAACCAACTGGGTCAAAGATTGCAGATCCTACCCGACCTAAAAAGCCTTGGCATCCATCTAAAAAGCTTTAAGACCAGAGAAATATAAAAATAAGGATAAATCAACTTGTCTCCTTCCATTGTCATTTTAACTCATTCCCGTTGCATGTCCTCAATCTGACAACTCGCTGGAGTGTTGCGTCTGAGGGGGAGGGGGAAGGAGAAACAATATTTTGAATCTGGACTGCAGTACCTATTTCAGCTACTAGCTGTCAATATTGCATACTGCACCTTTAAACAGAAAACTAGTGTGTCGATAATGCAAGATGACAATAGTAAACACTTAAATCTCATTTTGTTAATTTAAAAAAAATCATATTGTGTATCATATCACATTGTGAGTCATTGTCCAGTCACCAATTGATGTCTAATGTAAAATGTGGTGAGGCAAAACCAGTTTAACACTACAGATCCTAGTGTTGCTAGCACTATGCTCTACTGTTTAAACTACAGGATCGCCTGTTTATACAAAATACTTTTTAAGCCTAAATCTTATTTCCAACCAATACCCACTCAAATTAGCTAATATTGATAATGAAACAAGAATTGTGCAACCTGCAGAACAACAAAATTGCTGCATGCCTATTTTTGTTTAGTTGCACTAGACTCTTGTAAACTAACTTGTCATTAACTTATATGAACAGTTCACTAATAATTTTGCTGAAGTTTTTAGCACAGCTACTGGGACGCTATCCAATGCCGATCAGCTCTTACACTTACAACAAGGACAAGTACACCCTGGAATTTCGCACGCTGGCAGCGGCTAGTGGCTGGAACGAGACGACACTCCTGTGTGCTTATTGACAGGGTCTCAATGTGGAACTCCGATCAGCCATGGCTTTCTATTACGATTCTATTGGATTAGAGGCATTTCTACAATGTACCACCCAGATTTCGCAATGCCTAGTCGCCTACCAGCCTACTAAAACTGCTCCTCAGTCTGCTCCCTCCGCTGCCTGCTCTCCAGTACCAGAACCGATGCAACTGGACAGTGCTCGTCTTACACGTACAGAACGCCATCGTCGAATGTCATCTGGATTATGCCTATATTGTGGCAACCCCGGTCATTTGATTAAGACCTGTTCTGTTAGACTCCCACGCCCAGTGGTGAGTACTATTCATGAGACTACTGACATAATGCAACTATCTGTACTTCCGGTCAAAGTGGGTACTTCAGAACAATGTGTCTGTGTTTCTGCTCTTGTTGATTTAGGTTCTTCCAGCAACGTCATCTCCCAAGCATGTATAAACTTACTCAATCTCAAGCCACAACGCATTCCACAAGAACTCGCAGTTAAGACGATACAGGGAAAACCACTAGGGTGTGGGAGAGTCAAGTTCTGTTCACCCACCATCTCACTACAGATTGGTTTAGTTCATAAGGAGGATATGCGGTTTCTGGTACTGGAGGAATCCACAGTTTGCATCATCCTGGGATGCCCCTGGCTGCAGTTACATTCTCCTGAGATCAGATGAGATCCTTGTGACATCATTCGCTGGAGTAAATACTGCATTTCCACCTGTCTTACGGAAGTACCCCACAGAAAGCTGTTACCGCCTTTAGCTTCTACCTGTTGAAAGTCCTGAAACTAATTCATCATCAAAGATTCCCCCTGATTATTTGGCGTTGCAGGGTGTGTTTAGCAAGCAGGCAGCCACCCGACTACCCCATGGGACTGTGCAATTGACTGGAGCCAAGTTTCCTAAAGGAAAGATCTACTCCTTGTCAATCCTGGAGCACCAGGCGATGGAGGATTACATCAATGAGGCCCTTCAACAAGGTTTCATCCTTCCATCTACCTCACCGGTCGCTTCCAGCTTCTTCTTTGTGGGCAAGAAGGATGAGGGACTCAGGCCATGCATCGATTACCGAGCACTGAAAGGAGGAGGGGGTAATGTCAGGCATTCACCACAGCCACCACCGTCCCTAGGACCCCGACTCTCACGTGATCCCTCCCTCGAATTCTAATCACTTTCACCTGGCCCGCCTCGTTATCCAATGTATAAAAGGACTCTCTTCTCATTCACTCCCTGTCTGGTCTACCGTTCACTACCTTGCGTTTCTCCAGACCTTCTTCGCGCTCATGTGGCTACTTATCCATTGTGTTTTGCTGGTTCTTTCACTCTATCGTGCCAAGGACGCTCAGTGCTATTTGCCGACCTCATTCAATGACATTCAGTTAAGAACTGTCTCCAACTTACAATTTCTAGCTTGTCATTTCTCAGCATCTACAATAAAACCATTGACTGTTTTATTATATTACTGTGTTTGATCTCATTGGTGTCTCAAGTGTGACACTACCAAACACTCTTCGGGAGGCAGACACACTATGTTGGTTTAAATCTAGCATAAGGACACATCCCTTTAACCTGGCCTACACTTACCATATTTCTATAATCCAAATCCGTTAAAGGATTGTTAGGCTGCATTAATTAGGTATACCGGAACTAATATTAGTCTGTTTTGTTCTTATTCCAAGGTAACCGTAGCTGCCAGATCCAGTCTGTATCCGGATCAGATGGTCACTGCAGTCCCCCGAATCCAGTCCATACTGTATAGTGGCTCCTAATGCAGCCCCATATGTGTATTCCCACCTATATTCCCAAGAGATGTGGTGTTTCCTTTGAGACAGGCTCTAACAGTCATTGTCCCAACGCCCTTCCAAGATTCTCAGCTGTTTTTATTACTGTTTACTATGAGGAAAGGCTCCGGCTCAAGGACCTCTGCATGTGGCAGCTCTCCAGTGGGGAGCAAGTCAAGTTCTTGGGCATTGGAAGGTCACAAAGAGGTGACCTTCCCTGATGGAGGCATTGTGTCCTTCATGCCACAACTCCAGACTGCCTCTGAGTGGGTTGCAATGCTTTTTGACTACTCAGAACAGAACGAGTGAGCAGATCGTTATAACCGGATGTCCGGGGCGTGGCCAGCTATGCAAATTCTGCACACCCAATTTCATTGGCCTTTTCTCAATGATGTCAAAGGTGTTTGGGCTCCCTAGAGTGACCCCTAGTGTCGTACATTCACCACAACATCTCCGTTCCCTCCATCAGGGAACGAGGGTTACTATATGTAACTGAGACTTTTCCTTATTTTATTTCTGGGTTAAATATAATAAATATAGTACTCAAGTTACATTTATTTAGCACTTTTTACAATGCAGATTGTGTCAGAGCAGCTTTACAAAATTAAAGGTGCTTATGTAAGTTTTGACTGTACCAAAGCATAAAAATTGTTTCCTCCAAAAACAATGCTAGAATCAGTTATTTATTGTTTTTGTTTTGATTTGGTCTGTGACATTCCACCAACTGCCAGTTTAACCAATAGTATTGGAGAGTGGAAAACAGCTTATTACTGCCATGGAAGCCAGCAAACCAACTGGGTCAAAGATTGCAGATCCTACCCGACCTAAAAAGCCTTGGCATCCATCTAAAAAGCTTTAAGACCAGAGAAATATAAACATAAGGATAAATCAACTTGTCTCCTTCCATTGTCATTTTAACTCATTCCCGTTGCATGTCCTCAATCTGACAACTCGCTGGAGTGTTGCGTCTGAGGGGGAGGGGGAAGGAGAAACAATATTTTGAATCTGGACTGCAGTACCTATTTCAGCTACTAGCTGTCAATATTGCATACTGCACCTTTAAACAGAAAACTAGTGTGTCGATAATGCAAGATGACAATAGTAAACAATTAAATCTCATTTTGTTAATTTAAAAAAAAATCATATTGTGTATCATATCACATTGTGAGTCATTGTCCAGTCACCACTTGATGTCTAATGTAAAATGTGGTGAGGCAAAACCAGTTTAACAGTACAGATCCTAGTGTTGCTAGCACTATGCTCTACTGTTTAAGCTACAGGATCGCCTGTTTATACAAAATACTTTTTAAGCCTAAATCTTATTTCCAACCAATACCCACTCAAATTAGCTAATATTGATAATGAAACAAGAATTATGCAACCTGCAGAACAACAAAATTGCTGCATGCCTATTTTTGTTTAGTTACACAAGACACTTGTAAACTTTACATCAATTATTTGTATTCTGTTGTGTGTGTGCACATTGCACAACTAATTTCTCTTGCCTGATCCCTTTAGTTTTAATCTCACGCAAGCAACAGGTCAACAACCAACATGGAGGAAATGTTTGCAATTGTTTTGCACTGATCAGCACAGAACATGAGAACAAGCTAAACAAAATCTTGAATGAGACTGATTTGAAGACATGAACTGCAGTTTTGATTTTTTTTTTCTTCTGTGTCCCATAGTCCTTTTGCAGTCTTTTACATAATGTCATTAGCTAGCTCACTGCTGATCTTCCAGAACAGATTCTTCCTATCCAGTGGTGCGTTTCCCAAAAGCATCGTTAGCCAACTATGGTTGCAAGTTCTGTCGTCACCAACATAGTTCAACGATTGGGTGTTTCTCAACACCATATTTCAAACGAACATTCGCAAACAGCGCCACAAACTTACGTGGTTGGAACTACAGCTCTCGACCTGTGGTTAGAAGCATCGTTGCTTGTTATTAAGACATGTGGGCTTAATAAATTATGTTCTTGGTCACGGTTTGCAAGCTAACACACAGTACAATCTATATCCTCAATTTTATCTAAAAATAAATGCATTTTACTCTATGTATTTTTGTGCGTCCTTTATAAGCGTTGTTTATGAATAGTGCGCATGTACACAAATGCCTGAGGGAACCCCGGAGTATGACGTAAGAGAGAACGCGCAATGAATCAAACATCAAATAAAGCGAAATGACAGGGAACAAAAATAGTAAATTAGTCATTTGGTGCCATGTTCAATATAGCTGCATTTTTGAGATCTCTAATAAGTTAAATAGCAGAAGTTATTACTCGGTGACGTCATTAACAATGGCCCTAAGTTGTTGAACTAATGTGGTTCAAACGACGGAGATGCGACCGTGTTCGGGAAACACTCGTGACTAGCTAGTTCGTTTCCACAAAGATGCATCGTACTAAGGAGGTTAACCAGCGAGTTATGTCGTTGTACGGGAAACGCACCCCAGAACAGTGCACACACAATGACTGGTAGAACCACATTTTAAACCAGTCTGAAGTTTGTCAATTTCTGCGAGTGACTAGCCTTAACGTGAGCTTGAAACAAGAAAGGTGACAAATTTTAGCAATGCATGCCTTAGGTATGTATAGCATGTGGTAATGTTTAGGTGTTGTATACAATTTTGTTTAGTGTGTCATAGGTCACAGTGTGCTTTTTCTTTTTCAGGGTCATGTTCAAACACAGCCCTTATGTACATTTGTTCATTAACTTCCTGTAACAGATTTTGTTGAATATCACACTCTGTATATCATGCACACATACATGTCTCAGAGGGACCAGAAAGAAGGGATGTGTGGGAGGGACAGAGAGGCCACTGAAAGTAGAGCAGCGCTGCCTGGTAGAGAGAAGAAGAACCAGGCCCTCTAAAAATACAGTATCTCCAAGGAGGACAGAAATACACACACACACACACACACACACACACACACACACACACACACACACACACACACACACACACACACACACACACACACACACACATAGGGCGTTTGCCATGAAAAAAAGAGAGAGAAAGAATATAAAGCTAATTTATTAAAAAGACCAAGATGATGTGTAGGACTTTTCATTATGTACAGAGCACATATGCACATGGTTTACATGACGTTGGTCTTTTGATACTTCTGAGAATGCTTGAATGAAAAATAAAAACTTCTAACCCTGGCCAACAGGGACATTTTGTTGCTAAAGCCCCATGTCGCATGACCCAGAAACATTTTACTGCTCTTTTCCTGTTCTCTGATTGACATCTGTTGAACATAAATTTGATATAGACTGGGAAGGGGGATTCTTGGTCTGTATTCTTTATAAGTCAAGCCAGCCTTTAGAACACAAACCTCAGCGTCCAATGCAGGAGTCATTTTCTCTGACTTATAAAGCCATTTAGAGACATCAGGACTGAAAGTAAAAACCATCATAACTGCACTATGGTATACATGCATAGAAACACACACTGTTGTTCAATAGACAAAGAGGTAATCTTGAAAGACAACAGCAGCTTTCAACCAAATGTGTGAGTCTGGGGCAGAACTTTATGTTTGACAAACTAATGAAAAGATATTATTTTTTGCAGCTTTAATATATTTATAAAGTCTTTTTTTTTATCCAAAGCAACTTATGTTGCATTAAAGCTTTTATTTTTAGTTCTTGCATGGAAATTGAAAACATGACCTTCGTGTTGCTAGTTCCATGCTCTACTACACCTCTCACCAAGGCTTCAGTTAATCACCAAATTATTTGCATTTATGATTTTGCAATGACTGCATTTATACTGACATTGAAACAAGAATTGTGCAAATGTGTGATTAAATGAGTATGAATGCATGAAGGTATTAATAAATACATTTCTTATATATATACAATTGTCTTAATTACACAAACAACAATTATACATTCATACAAAGATGACTTATGTAATTATGTTAAAATTTATAATATTACAATATTTTTATAACAATCAATAATATTTTTTGTTGTTGGTGTCTTTGTTAATGATTTTTCAAAATGACCTCTACAGGAGCAACTTTACATTAACTGAATGACAGTCTTTATTTATTATTATAGATTTATTTCTTTCTTTGATAGTTAGTATTTTTATACATACATCATTGATATCTCTGTGACCCAAACATAACAGGCAATCTCAATAGAACATCAGGATTAAGTACAGATAAACCAACAAGATCAGTTAAAATATTTGCCCATTATTATCTGTGTATAAACATAGTTGCTTGTCATTTAATGGTTTGGACTAAAAAAAATGAACCACTCAAATACTGCTGTATGTGTGGGAGGGTTATGATGTTTAGATCATTGAATCCGAGCATGTCTCATATGTTGTTAAGCCATCATATCTTTGTGTGTGTTTAAAAATGTCTTACCTCTCTGCTCCTGTGCCCACACTCTGGTCAGCTCTGCCTGTGAGAGACAAATCAACAGTACGGCACACAGACCCATGTCTACCCCACAATCCTTCTCTCGCTCTCCACTCTACTTCATGTGCTTCTGTAGTCTCTTGTCTTCTCGCTCTTCCTCTCCCTCCTCCTGTCACCTCTTTCCTCTCTCTGAATCGCATTTTACGTACTCTCCTTTTTCCAGGACTTATTCCCCTCCTTCTCTTCGTTCTTTCTCCCCACCCTCTGTTCTTCCCTGCCTTCTGGCTTTTTCACTCTGAAAAGGGGTTCTGACTTTTGTCTGCCTTCTCATATTTCAGTGAATTGTGGGATATTAAAATGCATGGTACGGCAGGAGCAGTGCCGGCGCTAGCCGGGGTGCCCTAAGCACAAATGCTTGGTGGTGCTTTGCCTTATGTTTCTAAATATAAAATCGCCTGAGTTTTGTAAAAAACTATAGAGTTTGGAGAAGAAAAGGTAAAAAGCAATACAAAACAAACTATTTACATGTTATGTTGTCATTCCTTTGCTCTTAAACTGAATGCAATGTAATAAGAGGCCTTATTTAATAATAACATTAACAGTGAAGCATGCATCTAACTCTGGGTGAAAAGCTTATAAAAAAAATTGCCAAAATTCGTCTATGTGTTAAGAATGAATAGTATAACACATTTCCAAAGCTGTAAAAGGTTATTTAAAAATAAAGCATTCATTATAAACAGTTTACTGTCTTAAGTGCACCCATTTATTTAGTCTACAAATTAAAATAATAATTATAATAATTACAATTATTAGTATTATTTACGGTGAGCATTGCTGTCACACACATAAGAGCCCTGCACTATTGTTTCAGCTATTAAAATAGTCCAGTTTTGTATGTAATGCAAAGTGATTATTGTCACGTGAAAGAATGATGGTCAGGGTCCAAATGCAGGTAAGTAATCTTTAATATAAACAATAAACAAACAAACCCAAACAAAAGGCCAACACGGCACAAACACGACTTGAATACAAAATAAACAGAACTGAAACAAGAGCTAGGGAACCGACTTCCAGAGACACGAGGACAGACATCTGAATACAATGAAACCAGGACGAGTAGTGGGAGATGAGAGACTAAATAGTCCATGGTGATCAGAAACAGCTGTGGGTGAAACGAGAGTGATTATCACAGACAGGTGTGTACAATAAAGGGAGTGGAGTGCGAAGGAAGGGAAACAGCGACCTCCGGAGGAGGAGGGAAAACCCGCAGCCCAGAGTCATGACAGTACCCCTCCCCTAAGGAACGGCTTCCAGACATTCCCTGAGGCCGAACAAGTCTGGAGGGAGGTGGAACGGGGGACTGGTGAAACAGGGGAGGGATGGTGGGCCAGGCCCGTGCAGCGGCAGCAGGGCGAGACCAGCGCAGGGCCCGGGAGCTCGGGCAGGGCGCGACCGAACTCAGGAGGAACGTCAGCGGGCACCGCCGCCAGAGGAACCTCAGCAAGCACCGCCGCCACGGGAACATCAGTGGGCACCGCCGCCAGAGGAACGTGAGCGGGCACCGCTGCCAGAGGAACATCAGCGGGCACCGCCGCGAGAGGAACGTCAGCGGACACCGCCGCCAGAGGAACGTGAGCTGGCATCGCTGCCAGAAGGAACATCAGCGGGCACCCCCGCCAGAGGAACGTGAGCTGGCATCGCCGCCAGAGGAACGTCAGCGGGCACCGCCACCGTCAGAGGAACGTCAGCGGGCACCACCGCCTTCAGAGGAACGTGAGCGGTCGCCACCGCATCGAGAACCTCGTGAGCGGTCGCCGCCTCATCAGGAACCTCGTGAGCGGTCTCCGCTGCATCGGGCACAGAGTGAGCGGTCGCCGCCGCTTCGGGCACAGAGTGAGCGGTCACCGCCGCTTCGGGCACAGAGTGAGCGGTCGCCGCCGCTTCGGGAACAGAGTGAGCGGTCAACACCGCCGCTTCGGGCAAAGAGTGAGCGGTCCCCCCCCCCCCCCCCCCCCCCCAGGCACTTGGTGCCCTACGCGCAGTGCGTGGTGTGCGTGTGCGGAGCGCCGGCACTGGGCAGGAGCTAAAAAGAGAGGTATGGCAGAGAGATGACTAATCAGGACTGTTTTTATTGCTCTTCACTCTCTTTCTGTAGAAATCTGGAAGTGACTTCTCTAGTTTGTTACTTGCTTAATACTATGCAGTATATATTGCATGCAAAAGCAATACAGTTTGCATTATGCACCAATTAGTGTACATTTAAAATTTTCAGCATACAATGCCCCATTATTGTGAAGTGATGTCACCATTTGAGTCTCCGTCGTCCTGTCATCACAAACTCTTGCACTACACATCTTGGACTTCATCCCCCACAAGCCACTGCACCAATCACTGCTCACACCTGCTCCTCGTGACCCACTGCACTGATTGCTGCACACATCTGTTCCTCATCACACTGACTGCATTTAAGCTTCTCACACACACAGCCACTTTGCGAAGTCTTATCGTTCCTCTTGGTCGTAATTCTGAGCGTTTCTTCCCGTGTTTGTTTTCCCGTGTTTTGATTCCTGGACTCCCTCTCGTGTTTGATTCTCGCTGCCAGCCCGGACCTTTCTGCCTGTGTTTGACGACGATTTCTGCCTGCCCCTGTGTGTTTGTCTGTACCAATAAATGCTGCGAATGGATCCGCTCGTCTCCGACCGTCTTTGTGACAGAAGACTTCGCCATTACAAGGATCTAGCAGCTAGTATGGTGTCATCCGGTTCCAGCACGAACCCCACTGTACAGATTATGCGTCTCAAGCAGGGTGAGCGGTCTATTGAGGATTATGTTATGGACTTTGTGGAATTGGCTAAGCAGACTTCTATGGATGATCTCTGTCTGATGATTTTCTTCCGTGGAGGACTCTTAGAGCCATTGGCTTCACTGATGCCCACGTTCGAACCTAGCTGGACTTTACAAACTTACGTTGACATTGCTCTGCAAATGAGTGGCTCTCCCTTTACTGTGGGAATCAAAGAAGACAACAATGTTCCCACAGTAAACTCCAGCTCAGAGCCACTACACAAGATGGCCGTCCTTCCAGAGTCTGTTTTCAAGATGGCCACCCTTCCAGAGCCATTGCACAAAATGGCTGCCCTTCCAGAGTCTGCTCTCAAGATGGTCACCCTTCCAGAGCCATTGCACAAGATGGCTGCCCATCCAGAGTCTCCGCTGGTTCCGTCCAGTCATCCAGAGTCTCTGCTGGTTCCGCCCAGTCTTCTAGAGCCTCCGCTGGTTCCGCCCAGCTTTCCACCCGGCCTCCCAGAGTCTCCGCTGGTGCCGCCCGGCCTCCCAGAGTCTCCGCTGGTTCCGCCCGGCCTCCCAGAGCCTCCGCTGGTTCCGCCCGGCCTCCCAGAGCCTCTGCTGGTTCCGCCCTGCCTCCCAGAGCCTCCGCTGGTTCCGCCCTGCCTCCCAGAGCCTCCGCTGGTTCCGCCCAGCCTTCCAGAACCTCCGCTGGTTCGGTCCAGGCGTCCAGAGCCCATGCTGGTTCCGCCCAGCCTTCCTGAGATTCCTGTCTGCCCTGTTCTGGCCACGGAGGCCATGTATGGACTGTCTAATTTCCCACCCACCCTCCCTACTGACCCAGTCTCACCACCTCTGTCTCCTGACAGTCCCTCGGCTCACCTTCAACCCACCTTCGGTGCAGAGGACTTGCCGTGGGTCTGCCAGTCTCCATCGGTGTCCTGGCTGGAGGATCCCTCACCATCGCCTCCAGCCTCAGAATCCTGGACTCCACCTCGGCCCTCCGACCCTGCGGCTCCACCCCGGCTCTCTGCTCCCTCGTCTCCTCTGTCGGCCGTCGGTCCACCAGCTCCACCAGGCTCCATCGTCCCTCCGGCTCCGCCCTGGTCGGTCGTCGCCCCACCTTTGCCTCTTGACTCTACTCCTCCGGCTGAGCCTCGTCGCTCCGTCCTACCGGCTCTGTGGACCTCCTCCCTCCGCGGGCACAGCCTCGGTCCTCTGTCGCTCCGGCTCCGCCGTGTACCTCCGGACCTCCATCTCCGCCTTGGTCGCCAGAGCCTTGGGTTCCGCCTTGGCCCTCCGGATCCTCGGTGTCGCCCATGACCTTCGACTCTCCGGTTCCGCCTCGGGCTCCACCGGCTCCACCATGGAGGAGCCAACCCTTCCTCCACCATGGCTTCTCCCTCCGTCGGCTCAGCCTCAGTCTCCTGGTTCTCCACCTGCACATGGACCGGGGCCTCCATCCATGCCTCTGTGCCATGCCCACTCCATCACTCTCCCGAACAGGTATTTGAAGCGTCTGGAAGCCGCTCTTAGGTGGGGGGCTCTGTCACCATTTGAGTCTCCGTCGTCCTGTCATCACAAACTCTTGCACTACACATCTTGGACTTCATCCCCCACAAGTCACTGCACCAATCACTGCTCACACCTGCTCCTCGTGACCCACTGCACTGATTGCTGCACACATCTGTTCCTCATCACACTGACTGCATTTAAGCTTCTCACACACACAGCCACTTTGTGAAGTCTTATCGTTCCTCTTGGTCGTAATTCTGAGCGTTTCTTCCCGTGTTTGTTTTCCCGTGTTTTGACTCCTGGACTCCCTCTCGTGTTTGATTTTTGCTGCCAGCCCCGACCTTTCTGCCTGTGTTTGACGACGATTTCTGCCTGCCCCTGTGTGTTTGTCTGTACCAATAAATGCTGCGAATGGATCCGCTCGTCTCCGACCGTCTTTTTGACAAGTGACCTCATTATGTGGCATGTGAGCAGCATCTAGTTAACATCTCGGAAACAGATTTAACAGATTTTTTGCATTTTTATAGTAAAATAGTATATAGTATATAAATATATAATATAATCTATACATTAACATATAATATATAAAAATTATATAGTATGTTATATAAACAGTGCTAAAATAACTCTGGTATGATCAATAATAATTAATATAATTAATCTGTTCGTTGGACCCTAAAATGATTTCATTGGCTATATTCAGTGACTGATAAGAAATTCTACAAAATGGACACCTGGACATTTTATACCTGCCTCGCCAGAAATATATTCACCATGGCTCGCGTTTTTAGTATGACACATCCAACTATATAAAGTCTTTTTGGTCCACTAATCGACTTTCTCAGAGGAATACCGGTCGCTAAGCTGATCAGTGTTTTAGCTCACCTAGCTAACACGGCTGGCAAATTCAGTAACACTACTGTCAACTTTCACTTATGTTGCTCTTGTTTAGTATCAATCTCTCACTCTCCAAACCTAACCCTTTATTCACTATAACATTCTGAATAATTAAGGACATCAACTTGGACAATTTATCCTCTAGCATCACTACCCTTCCCAGTGCTGACAACCAAAACATAAACAAAAGGCCAACACAGCACAACACGACTTAAAGGTAATACAAAATAAACAGAACTGAAACACGGCCAAGATAACAGGATCAGGGAACACACAGACAGAACTGAAGACACACGAAGATAATGCAGCCAGGATGATTAGTGGGGAATGAGTTCTTATAGTCCATATAATAGTGAACAGGTGTGGGTATGATGAGTGCTAACGATCACAGACAGGTGTATACAATCAGGGAAGTGCAGTGCAAGGGAAAGGGAAACAGCGACCTCAGGTGGCTGAGGGAACCCACAGCCCAGAGTCATGACAGATTCTTCAGTTTGAAATTTAGAATTTATTTGAAATTTACCACACTGGGCACTTTGTGACTTACTGTTTGCACAGATTTTAACTTAGCCATTAAACTGAAACAATATATATATTCCTCTTTTCTTTGCTTATTTTGTACACTGTAAAATCTAATAGTTTACCTCACTTAGATATACTTAGTTATCTTTACTTATTTGCTATACTCACTAGGTTGTATTAAGTTACAGCTACTTTCAATGCAAGTAAAACAATTTACTTACTGCTTTGAGTGACGCTTACTTAAAATATTCAAGTAGCCACAAAGGAACCAATGACATTAATAAACTAGTGAGAGGCAGCAGTGCACTAATATGTTGCTAATTTGCAAAAAAAAAAAAAAAAAAGAGGAAAATAAAAGTTTTTGAGGTGGGTCAATAGTTAATCTGCAGTTATTTCTCACAAGTTACATTCACTAATAACCTGACTTCATAAATTGATGTTGATTTTCACAAAATGTTGTTTGTTTGTTTTTTTTTACCTACCATTATAGTGATTAATGCAGAGGTCTGCATTCCCGCGGCTCTCCCGCGGGACCCGACCAGAATTCTTGCGACGCGGGAATACATTTCCAAATAAAAGCGGTTGCAGTCGGTAACTCCGGTGTAATTTGAACGGGAGCGGGCGGTAACAATATCCCGTTCCCGACGTATTTTCTGAACAGCAAATCTGAGCTTTACTCATTTTTATCGAGCACCTGTCGGCTACAGCCTGCGCTGGTAACTGTTATGCACTCGCTGCACTCATGGACCAGTGCTTTCTGCGTCATGCATTTTATTGGCAAGGTCTCATAGGCGCAGAAAGTGGGGGTACTGATGGTGTTTTTCTGTGGGCAACTGTTTATCAGTGTTACTCCAGAGCGCAAAGCCACGTTTGGAGTGCCAAAATCTTCATAAAGTTATGCTGACTGATTTTTCGCAATTCGTGTGGTTGTTAACTCCTGACCCAAACCTGTCTTTTTTCCGCTTTGCCAAAACAACTTATACTACTACGGCAATTAAAACAGTTCAGTTTTGTATGTATTGGAAAAGTGGTTATAATTTTGTTTCTTTTTTATTAAGTTAATTTAGAAAAAAAGCGTTTGGAGCATTTTTTGTTCGTTAAACGTAAGCTTTTTGCTTCTTAAAGTAACGACCAAGCAGAGTTGACCTACTCTGTGTTTGAATTTGACTTCTCAAATCACGAATTGGCTACATATATAGATATAAATTATAATATATAAATGTGCGCTATTTGGCGCATGTCTGTACGGAGAGTGGAAGCTAAAACGCATTTAGGCTCAAGCGCGATCAGTTACATTTTTTTTTCAGTGTAAACTATTTAACCGTTGTTTTTGTCAGACATGATAAATATATATAGAAAGCTTTAAATTAGTACTTAACGAAATAAAACAAATCGAAAACAAAAACTCTTTTATTATGTAGCTAATCCGTAAAGATGAATTTCTCTCTAAAGGTGTGTCCAATGAGGAGATGGGTGAGGAGGATCGTTAAAAACTCAGAAAACACTAGTTTATAAATAAATAATTAAAATATCTCCTTACTATTTCACAGTCATGTTGATTATTTTTGCTGGTGCTTTGTGGCAAGCTTTAGCCTACTGAGTGCACTTTTTTTATCACCGTTGAATGTATAAAATATAATTGTAGCCCACATTTGATCTATGACAGGCTGAAATACAGGGCTGTAATACGTCTTAAAAGTGGAACATGGAAATATAATAGATGTACTGCGAAAAAAAAGTTTTATAAACTCGATATTGTTTCCTGATGGTTAAATGTGAGATTCTGGAAACGAGAACTAATTTTACGGTCGGGTTGGGAAGAAAATTATTCTAGGCGGGCAGCGGGTGAACAAAGTGTGAATATATAGCGGGAGCGGGTGGGTGCGGAATAAAACCTCGCGGGCGGGAGCGGGACTAAAAAAGCAGTCCCGCGCAGACCTCTAGATTAATGTTCCCTTTGGTTGAGCACTTGGAACTTTGTTTATTTTATTGTAATTTTGTTCCTATTGATTCAGCAATGCAACATGGAATCATAATTTTTGATTTCAAGGGACGAAAAGTAATACGCAGGTTGCTTTTAGAAGGTAACCTATTTAACTAAATCATTAGCTACTATGTTTTAAATATTTATTAATGATCTTTTACAACTTCATTGTTCTTCATAAACACCTTGAGAAACCTAATTGGGTTGAGACAAACATTTAATATTTGTGGTAATGTGCTCAAGTCACAGACAGACTTCAACATTCAGTACACGAATTACAACAATGGTAACAATTCAATTTTATTTATTTTTATTAATTGTGACAATAACCATTTTATTGTTTTATTTGCTCTTTTTGTTGTGCAGTAAATAAAATTAGCAAATAAAAACAACAACAGTAAAACAAACCTTGCACAAGGATATGTATTCAAATCATATTCTTCATTATAAAGACTGTATTTCTAAAGCCAAATACTGGAATGCTAACAACCCGATTATCAACTCATTTGAACGATTTACGAGCCATTTCAGTGAAGTTTTCAGTACAACAACTAGCAAACTCACCGTATCAGATCAACTGTTCCAGCTACAAGAAGGTTCTTCTTCTATCAATGATTACACGCTCCACTTCCACACACTGGCGGCGGCTAGTGGTTGGAATGAGATCGCACTGCTGGGCGCCTATCGGCAAGGTCTCCGTCCAGACATTCATGCAGCTATGGTGCTGTACGATGATTCCATCGGCTTGGAGACCTTTCTGCAAAGTACCACCCGGGTGTCCCAGTGACTAGCCGCTTGCCAGCCCCCCTTAACCGCTCCTCAGTCCGCTATGGTGGCAGCTTCGACTCCAGTACCAGAACCCAGGGAAATCGATTCATCACGTCTCTCCCGTACTGAACGTCATCGCCGGATCACTTCTGGACTTTGCTTATATTGCGGAAATGCTGGACATATTCTTCATAACTGCCCTGTCAGACCTCCACGCCCGATGGTGAGTACAATTCATTCAGAAATAAATACTGCTCAATTTACACTAATTCTTGTGACCATTCATACTGCTGAACGTACCCTCTTTCACTCTGCTTTGGTTGACTCAGGCGCCTCAGGCAACTTCATCTCGAAAGAATGTCTAGACCTCCTTCACCTCCTGCCACAACGTCATCATCCTGAGTTTTCAGTTAAAACTATCCAAGGAAAACAACTCGGGTGTGGGCGGATTCACCATTCGTCACCTACAGTCACATTGCAGATTGGATTATTTAATCAAGAAAGGATAAAATTTCTGGTACTGGAGAATTCCACCGTGGATATCATACTGGGCCATCCCTGGTTACATCTCCATCATCCCGAACTCCGCTGGGACATCATTGGATGGAGTAAGCATTGTCTGACGAACTGTATTTCTGAATTACCACAACCTACCTCTTTTCCTATCTCAATAGCATCCACGAAGATCGAGAGTCCGGACATTCACAATACCAGCGGAGTATTTGGACTACCAGGATGTGTTCAGTAAGCAAGCTGCCACCCATCTTCCTCCACATCGGCCATGGGACTGTGCTATCGATCTGCTACCTGGTGCTCAACTACCCAAGGGCCGAATATATCCCTTGTCCAACCCGGAGCACCAGGCAATGGAGGCGTACATCAGGGAAGCACTTGCTCAGGGATTCATCAGACCATCCACCACTCCGGCGCTTACAGCTTCTTCGTGGGTAAGAAGGATGGAGGTCTTCGTCCATGTGTCGATTACAGACAGCTCAATTCTCAAATCGTACAACAACCCTACCCACTTCCACTTTTCCCTGCCACCCTCGAGGAACTCCGTGGTGCTCACATTTTTACCAAGCTGGACCTGCGGAGTGCCTATAACCTAGTTCGTATTTGTGAGGGAGACGAGTGGAAGACAGCCTTTATAACACTTACAGGCCACTATGAATATCTTGTCATGATTTACGGTTTATCCATCAGTCCCTCTGTCTTCCAAACGTTTATGAACGAGGTGTTCCGGGAATTCTTACATCGGTTCGTTGTGGTCTACATAGACGATATTTTGATTTATTCCCGGAACATGGCAGAACATCGCCAGCACATCCGTCAGGTCCTCAAGTCCTACGTCAACATCATCTATATCTTAAGCTGGAAAAATGTGAGTTCCACCAATCCTCAGTGCAGTTCTTGGGCTACAACATCAGCCCCAAGGGTGTGCAGATGGATCAGGGTAAAGTGCTCGCCATCCAGAACTGGCCTCAACCTGGTACCATCAAAGAACTGCAAAGATTTCTGGGATTCACCAACTTCTACCGAAGATTTATCCAGAACTACAGTTCCATCACTGCTCCATTGACCTCCCTCCTACGCGGCCAACCCAAACATCTCGGCTGGAACACCTCTGCCCACGAAGCCTTCCAGAAGCTAAAGAAGATCTTCAGCACCGCTCCTCTGTTACGTCATCCGAATCCAGAACTGCCTTTTGTCATTGAAGTCGATGCATCTACTGTTGGAATTGGAGCGGTGTTGTCGCAAGCGGCCAAAGATTCAACTCTTCTCCATCCCTGTGCCTATTTCTCCAAAAAGCTGTCTCCAGCGGAGCAAAACTATGACGTAGGCAACCGAGAGCTACTCGCCATCAAGCTTGCCTTGGAAGAGTGGCGTCACTGGCTGGAGGGGGCTAAACATCCTTTTCTGATCATCACAGACCACAAGAACCTCCAATATCTCAGAGAAGCTAAACGTCTCAACCCCAGACAAGCTCGATGGGCTCTATTTTTCACAAGATTCCACTTCAAGATTACCTACCGTCCGGGCTCCAAGAACATACCTGCTGACGCTCTATCCAGACAATTTCCCAATGAATCCTCCTCCGACCCAGAGCCCATCATTCCACCTCATCTGTTCGTTAGCCCCATCCAGTGGGACATTGACACCTGGATCCAACAAGCCACTCTCCAAGAGCCAGCTCCGCCGGATTGTCCAGAAGGTAAAATCTACGTACCTAGCTCCCAACATCAAAACCTTCTGGACACAGCTCATCAATCTCCGGGCTCTGGACATCCAGGTAGCAGACGGACCCTCTCGCTCCTTCAGTCTCGTTACTGGTGGTCCAGTATGACCCAAGATGTCATCAGGTACGCCCAAAGCTGCTCAGTCTGTGCCACATCTAACACTCCATGTCATTTGCCCACAGGAAAGCTCGTGCCACTCCCCATCCCGCAGAGACCCTGGTCCCACCTCGGGGTGGATTTTGTGACTGATCTCCCAGACTCAGAAGGTAACACCTGTGTGCTGGTAATAGTTGATAGGTTCTCCAAGTCCTGCAAATTAATACCTCTGCAAGGACTACCTACGGCCATGGACACCACCGAAATCCTATTCCAGCACGTCTTTCGTAACTTTGGTCTCCCCGAGGAGATTGTCTCGAACCGGGGTCCACAGTTTATATCTCATGTCTGGAAAGCCTTTTTTAAATCACTTGGAATATCTGTTAATCTCTCCTCAGGATACAACCCGCAGACCAACAGCCAGACTGAGAGGAAGATCCAGGAGCTTGGACGTTACCTCAGGTCATACTGTTCCAAGGACCAACACAGCTGGAACAGGTTCCTCCCGTGGGCCGAGTACGCATAAAACTCTCTCCACCAGGATACTACAGGATTAACACCTTTTCAGTGCGTACTCGGTTTTCAGCCTCCGCTGTTCCCCTGGACGGAGGAACTCACAAATGTTCCAGCTGTTGACTACTGGTTTCGAGAAAGCAAGAGAGTGTGGGACTCAGCTCATCGTCATCTTCAAAGAGCCATCCGAAGACACAAGGACTTCGCCAATGCCAGAAGGAGAGCTACTCCACTGTACCAACCTGGAGACAAGGTATGGCTCTCCGTGAAGGACATCCGGTTGAGGTTACCTTGTTGAAAGCTGAATCCCCGCTACATTGGTCCATTCGAGATCCTGAGGCAGATCAACAAAGTCACATACCAGCTTCAGCTCCCACCCAGGTACAGAATTCACCCCACCTTTCACGTCTCACTTCTAAAACCCTATTTTCCCTCTGCCACAGACATTACCGGAGCTGAAGCTGAACCTCCTCCTCCTGAGATGCTGGATCAACCATCTGTGTCCACTGTCCATGAGATCCTGGACTCTCGACGTCGAGGAGGGCGTCTAGAATATCTGGTTGACTGGGTGGGGTACGGCCCGGGAAGAGAGATCCTGGGTGGCCAGAGATGAAGTGCTCGATCCTCAACTTCTCACAGATTTCCATCAAAGCCATCCGGATTGTCCTGCCCCTCATGGTCGAGGCCGTCCTCGACGTCGTGTGAGGACGTCGGGAGCCGCCCCTGGAGGAGGGGGTAATGTCAGACATTTACCTCAGTCACCATTGCAAACTCCACCCATCCGTTCCAACTCACCTGACTTCTAATTACTCACCTGATTCCCATCACCACGCCCTATATATACCTGGACTTTTCATTTGCACTTCGTCTGGTCTACGGATCACATGCCCTGCGTTCCACCAGACCCACCTTGTTCTTCCATGAACTCTGTCGCACCTGTCTGCTCCCCTGGATTCCGCCACCTGAAATTCACAAGGACTGTTCAGATAAGACTACTATACAGCTACATATTCTCTATCTGCTATATCATCATTGTACATAAACTTACCATTCTTGCGTTACACTTACCCATGTCTCTGCCTCCTTCCGTGTGTGACAATACCCACCTTTCTTGCAATAACCTTGTAAGGTCCACGCGATTGGCCCAACGGAGGTATCCAATGGTGGATAAAGGTTTCCTGCGTGTACAGTATTTAAGTTATTACATTTAGGTTAAATTTAAATCTGACTTCATTTTATTATCTAATCTGACTCCATTTTATTATTACCTCACATTTGGGTTAGAATGTCGATTATTATTGATTATTAGGATAATTTACTCAGACATCTGATTATTCTATTTATTCTTTAATATTATTGTGCTCGTTTATTTGGGATACAACATAATTTACTAGAGTCAATAATTGCAGAGTAAATCAGAATGAAATCAACCATAACAATGTATTATTAGTCAGGTAAATATGTATTATACCAATTACATAGCCAATTCAGAGATATCGAATCATATCAACACAAACATCAAATTCTCAAAAACAAATCTAAGAGTAAAAGATGCATACCTGACTTTAAAAAGATACATAGTGTGAAGTGTAGAGACACACAGCACACTACGGGCTTCTGGCTACAGAATTCGCCCGGATCCTCTTACCACATTTCCTTAAGTACCCATACCAAGACACATAACCCCCAAAATGGAGACAGAAACTAAGAATTGGAATTTGCATTGATCAAGTCCCAGACATGATCGTTAACACCTTTTTGGGGACAGATGGTAATTTGCATGACAGTCACTAGGAGATGACACACCCTCTACAGTGAGCAAAATATCTATAAACTCTATAAATATCTATAAAAAGGATTTGTTTACTCTTTAGCTTACGTCTTGTAAGAATGAGACCATTGTACCAGACACACAGAGACAATTCAAATGATACCAAACATCAGTGGGGAAGTGGATGGAAAAGATAGGTGAGAAGGGACTTTTCTCACATCTTCTCTCAGTGAGATGTGGAACCATATATCTGTATCTCAATACACTGTGCCTGTATTGTTCGTCTCAGAAGATTAAAGTGTCTGAGGTTCTGTAAACCTTACAACCTATATGAACAATTTCCTTTCCATAGTACAGAAACAGCACTCATTAAAATCACTAATGTTCTTTTCCTAGCGGCTGAATCTGGTTTATTATGCATCCTTCTCCTGCTTGATTTGAGTGCGGCCTTTGATACAATTTTACATACTATTCCCCTGGATAGACTCTCCTCTATTGGTATCACTAATACACCTCTCAACTGGTTTCATTCATACCTTTCAGGCCGGACTCATTCAGTTAAAAACATTTGTTCCTGTTACCACAGGCATACCTCAGGCCTCTGTTCTGGGGCCCCTGCTGTTTATTTTTTACCTTCTCCCGCTTGGTTATATCTTTCATAAACATCTGATTCAATTTCATTGCTACGCAGATGACACCCAGCTCTACCTTTCAACCAAACCCACCTCCAAACTCTCACCATCTTCCCACCATTTAAAAATTTTTCTATACCTATTGATGATTCCTTCATTTTCCCTTCCCCTCAGGCTAAGAGTCTGAGTGTCATCGTCGATAGCACCCTCTCTTTCACCTCCCACGTTAAAAATGTTACCCGTTCTGCTTATTTCCACTTCCAAAACATGTCTAACGCCACAGCCATTCTCATTCACAGCCTAGTCACTTCCTGTTTAGATTATTCCAATTCTGTTCTGTTTGGTCTTCCACATAGAGCTCTATAAATTACAACTGTTCAAAACTCAGCTGCTTGTATTATTACTCGTACCCCCTCTATTCATCACATCTAACCTATTTTACAACAGCTTCATTGGCTCCCCATCACCTTTTGTAATAGTTATAAAAAGCTTCTTCTCACTTTTAAAGCTATTCATAATCTTGCACCTTCATATCTTTTTGATCTCTTATTGTCACACCTACTGGAACTCTCAGATTTTCTTCTTCCATCCATCTCACTGTTCCCACTGCGCGTCTTGTTACTAAAAGCTCTGCTCCCCAGCTTTGGAAGTCACTTCCTTCTGACCTTCGTGACATCAACTCTCTCTCATATTTTAAATTTAAACTTAAAACGTATCTGTTTAGAAGAAGCTTATTCCCTCTGACCACAACTGCATTGTATTTTAAATTGTATTGTTTTTTTTTTTTTAATTGTATTCTCTTCTATTTAATTACTGTGATTGTTTTGTATGGTGACCTTGAGTGTCAAGAAAAGTGCCTATAAATAAAATGTATTATTATTATCTAGGTGACGAGGTCTTCATTAGGGGTTCTGTCTCTGTGGCTCATCTCGTTAACGTGGTCTCCGCTGACATTCAGGGCTGTAGAGGTCATCTCTACTGTAGGTGCTGATCTACCATCTGGGCTGGATACGGACTGGATCCAGGGGACTGCAGTGACCATCTGATCTGGATACAGACTGGATCTGGGTGGCTACGGTGACCTCAGAGTAAGAATGAAACAGACTAATATTAGAATAGATGCCATTCTTCTTACGATGTAACAAGAATATCGGGTGTTATGGGAAGTGTTCACGGGTTCCAGTTGACCTTATTAATGCAGCCTAACAATCCTTTAATAGATTTGAATTTTATAAATGTGTTAGTGTGTTATTTGTAAGCCAGGTTAAAGGGATGTGCCTTTAATTTAGATTTAAACTGACAGAGCCGAACAATGTTAGGTAGATTGTTCCAGAGTTTGGGCGAGCTGGATGGCAGTAAGTTACTGTAAAATGTTTACAGTATTATTACTGTAATTGCATTTACAGTACTAAAAGGTATTTACTGTAATTTCATTTACAGTATTTTTTTACTGTAATTTCATTTACAGTGTTTTTACTGTATCTTTAATTATAGTAATTTTACTGTATTTTCAATTACAGTATTGGTACTATAGGCTTTATTTTAATTTATTTTAAACAATTTTTAACTGTAAAAATAATCCAATTGAGGTACAGCACTGTAATACAAGATTTTTACCACCCCAACCCCATAAAAATCACAATAACTCATAAGCATTAGTTCTGATAATATTCTTTTTAATTGTTTAACATTTTCTTTTTAAAAGTACAAATTACAAATGTTGACCTCTAGGATACAGCAGAAAAAAGGGCATCACCACAGTCACCTGGAGACTTTGTATCATGGCAAACATACACATACTGAAAAGCAAAAATAAGTACACTACCAGTCGTAAGTTTTTGAACACTAAGATTTTTAATGTTTTCAAAGAATTCTCTTCTGCTCACCAAGCCTGCATTAATTTGATCCAAATTACAGCAAAAGCAGTAAAATTGTGCTATATTTTTATTATATAAATTAACGGCTATTTGAATATATTTTAAAATGTAATTCATACCTGTGATCAAAGCTGAATTTTCAGCATCATTACTCGTCTTCAGTATCACATGATCCTTCAGAAATCATTCTAGTATGCTGGTAAACCTATTTTATTGTTATTATTATCAATATTTAAAAGTTGAGTATTTTTTCAGGATTCTTTGATGAATAGAAAGATATTATTTAGCAAGGATGATTTAAATGGATCAAAAGTGATGATAAAGACATTTATAATGTTACAAATTATTTCTATTTCAGATAAATGCTTTCTATTCATCAAAGAAACCTGAAAAAATCTACTCCACTGTTTTTATCATTATAATAATTTATAATTTAAAAATAATTCAACATCATAATTAAAAGTTCCCTTCCAGGAACTCAACACTGCATCATCAACGCTTTGGGGAATGCCATTGGCGAACCCGGCTCTGAATCAGTCTGTAGCCAATAGAACGACGGGAGTGACGTCACCGGCGCGGTGACGTCAGCGACCAGGAAATATATAAGCACGTGCGTTTCAAACCGGCTTCAGCTTTTGTCATTCAGCGAAGCGCTCTATGTTGGTCTGTCTGTCTGGTCTTTCATTGCTGTTTTTTTGTGCCAGTTTGCACAGCTTTTGTTTGAGCAATGTCAGCCAAAAGGGGTAGAAAGTTTGACTTTGTTAAGGCGGTTCAGCAGTCACACAGAATGTGTGTTCCTCCCTGCCAGCGATTCATCGTTGGTGGGGACACACACAGGATGTGTGTTTTCTGCTTGGGGGCGGAGCATGCTCAGTCAGCCCTTGAGGGGGCTGGCTGGCCGCTGTGTGAGCGTCTTCCACTGCGGGTGCTTCATTCCCTGAGGGCTCTCTACGAGGAGGGAGCCTTCACCAGCGTTCCTCACGGGTCTGGCCCCGCTTCCGCCGAGGCGGAGCAGCAGCTGCACTCGTGGGGTTCGCAGCTCGATCTGCTAGAGGGAATGGAGACGGGTGATCTCCTATCTCCCTCCTCACCTAGCGGATCGGTTGACCTCCTCCTGGATGCGGAAGCCCGCACTGCGGTTTCTTCCCCCCGGGAGGAGGCATCGGCACTTCTCTTATCTTCCTCCGAGGAGGTTGATGTAGAGAGTGTCGATCTCCAAACACAACCGCCTGTAAAATCCCCCCAGTTTGAGGAGCTCCTGGAGGTGGTAACTCGTGCGGTGGCCAGACTTAACATCAGCTGGCCCGCCGAGCAACCACATGAGCCGCCAGAAAGCAAATTAGATGAGCGCTTTCTGCGGACACGCAAGCCACCTCCAGGGCGGAGCCTTCCGTTTTTCCCTGATCTCCACAGTGAGCTGTCGAGATCATGGGAAAAACCATTCTCGGCCCGTGTTTTCACTCCCTCCTCCGGTTACTACGGTAACGTGGGAGGGGTCGAGGAGCACGGGTACAAGATGATGCCGGCAGTTGAACAGACGCTTGCGAGCTATCTGTCTCCTGCAGCGGCATCATCTTTGAAGGCTCCGACCTTGCCCACCAAGCCACTTAAACTAACTTCTAGCTTGTTGGGCAAGGGGTACGCGGCAGCAGGTCAGGCCGGGTCATGTCTGCACACTATGTCTGTGTTGCAGGCATACCAAGCCGACCTGCTAAAGGATTTAGACGACGGTAGGGAGGTGAATGTATCAGAATTGAGGCGTACAGCAGATCTTGCTCTCCGCGCCACTAAGGAGACCGCCCATGCTATTAGGCGGTCTATGGCAGCCCTTGTGGTCGCGGAGAGGCACTTGTGGTTGTCCCTGTCCGACATGAAAGAGAAGGACAGGGCCCTCCTGCTGGACGCCCCAATTCAGCCTATTCAGCAGGTACCAGGAGGCCCGCAGACAAGCGGCAGCTTTTCAGCAATACCTCCCCCACCGTGTCTTTTCCTCTGGGGCTGCTGGACGGGAGCAGCCCCAGCCGCGTACCAGCTCCTCACGCCGCGAGGCGCAAAAAACGAGCGTTGCTACCCGCACCCCTCCTGACAGATCAAGGGGGCGGGGTAAGCAGCGCTCCAAGTCGGGGGCTTCTAAGACTAGGCCCGACCTGAGGGTCGTGCTTCAGTCAAAGAGGTCCTCGGCTAAACGGCCTTGACTGCTGTGGCTCAGGGCCGTTGAGGGCAGCCCCTCTCGGGGAAAAATGGGGTTCACCACATTATATGGTGCCCGATTCTCCTCGGGGCCCTCAGGAGACCAGTCAGCTAACCCTGCCAGTGCTTCAGGGCGCGACAGTCTCCCGCAAACCTCTGCTGGTGGTTCCGCCCGGCAACGTAGCGGACCCAGTAAGTTTGTCACCCCCACGGGGGTCCTCAGAGCAGTTAATTCAGGTGTTGCCTGCCAGTCAGCTGTTACAGGCCACCGAATTAATTCCTCAAAGTTTACCAGAAACCAGCCTCGAGAGGCTGGTTCCCTTAGTACACTTTCTGGCAGTGTGGAAACTACTACCGAATGTGTCTCCATGGGTCCTGCGTACTGTAGAAAGAGGGTATCAAATCCAGTTCGGCGCTCCGCCGCCGCCTTTCAACGGGGTGTTTCCTACTGTGGTAGGCCCCGAGCAGGTTCTGGTAATGTAACAAGAAGTAGATTCTCTTCTGAGGAAGGAGGCCATCGAGGTGGTCCCTCCTCAGCACAGAGAAACCGGGTTCTACAGCCGGTACTTCATTGTTCCCAAGAAGGATGGAGGGCTGCGGCCCATCTTAGATCTCAGACAACTGAACCGCTCAGTCAGCAAACTGTAGTTCAGTATGTTAACTGTCAAGCAGGTCGTGTCTCAAATCAGATCCGAGGTCTGGTTTGTGTCCTTCCTCAGCACAGGAAGTTTCTCAGGTTCGCTTTCAGGGGCAAAGCTTACCAATACAGAGTTCTTCCTTTCGGCCTAGCACTCTCACCCCGAACTTTTACCAAGTGTATGGATGCTGCTCTGGCTCCTCTGCGACTCCAGGGCATCCGTATACTCAACTACATAGACGACTGGCTGATTTTAGCCAGCTCAGAACAGTTAGCGGTTCAACATCGAGGTGTCGTTCTCGCTCATATGAAAGACTTGGGGTTGAGACTCAACACCAAAAAGAGTGTGCTGTCTCCATTACAGAGAACCACTTATCTAGGTGTCGTATGGGATTCGACCACGATGCAGGCACGGTTGTCTCCTGCTCGGATCGAGTCGATCCTTACTGCAGTAAATGCGGTCAAGCTAGGCCTGTCACTCACTGTCAAACAGTTCCAAGTACTGTTAGGTCTTATGGCAGCAGCAGCCAACGTGATACTTTTTGGCCTGCTGCACATGAGGCCGCTACAGTGGTGGCTCAAAACCAAGGGTTTTTCCCCGAGGGGAAATCCTTTCTGCAAGATCAAGGTCACGCGGCGATGCCTTCGTGCCTTAAACGTGGAAGAAACCTTGGTTTCTATCTCAGGGCCCGGTTCTGGGAGCTCCTTTTCACTGCGTCACGCTAGCGACAGATGCCTCCCTTTCCGGGAGGGGAGCAGTCATGAGTGGCCGCTCGGCCTCCGGCCTGTGCACCAGTCAGCACCTCTCATGGCACATAAATTGCCTGGAGATGCTGGTGGTTTTCAAGGCCCTGAGGCATTTCCTCCCAGACCTGAGAAACCGCCATGTGTTGGTCCGCACCGACAACACAGCAGTGGTTTATTATATCAACCACCAGGGAGGTGTGCGGTCACGCCCCTTATTCAAGCTGGCGTCCCATATCCTCCTGTGGTCCCAGGGGAAACTCCTCTCACTGAGTGCAGTTCACATTCCTGGGTATCTCAACGAGGGGGCAGATGTCCTGTTGAGGCAGGGGCAAGCGAGGCCCGGGGAATGGATGCTTCACCCACAGGTGGTGAAGCAGATATTGAGAGTGTTTGGCCAGGCTCAGGTGGACCTCTTTGCGACTCAAGAGACATCGCAGTGTCCCCTCTGGTACTCTCTAGTGCCTCCAGCTCCACTTGGGCTGGACACCATGGTACAGACGTGGCCGAGGCTTCGTCTGTACGCCTTTCCCCCGTTCGCTCTGCTCCCGGGAGTTCTAGAAAGAGTACGCCGGTACGGAGTCAGTCTACTCTTAGTAGCCCCATACTGGCCAAGTATGGTTCTCGGACATCATAGCCCTCCTAGACGGCTCTCCGTGGGAGATTCCGATCAGGAGGGATCTCCTTTCTCAGGCTGGGGGCGCAATCTGCCACCCCCACCCAGAGAAGTAGAAACTATGGATGTGGCCCCTGAGGGGGCGCATCTCATAAGTGAGGGTCTCTCAACCGAGGTTGCTGAGACCATCCTTCACTCTAGAGCTCCCTCTACAAGGAAACTTTATGGCCTAAAGTGGAAACTCTTCACTTCATGGTGTAGAGAGCGACACGCTGACCCAGTTCACTGCCCGGTTGGTACAGTGCTGGAGTTCCTGCAGTCTCGCTTCTCCACCGGGCTAGCCCACTCCACCCTGAGGGTGTACGTGGCGGCATTATCGGCCTTCCACGCCCCTCGGTGGCCTGTCAGTGGGTAAGAACCCCCTGGTCGTACGGTTCCTTCGCGGTGCACTCAGGTTGAGGCCTCGGGTGAACCCTAAAATCCCCACGTGGGATCTCGCTATGGTACTTGAAGCCCTCTGTAGGCCTCCTTTCGAGCCCTTAGAGGAGATTTCAGATCGCTTCCTTACCATTAAGATGGCGCTGCTGTTGGTTCTTACTTCTCTGAGGAGAGTAGGAGACCTTCAGGCACTTTCAGTGGCCCCTTCATATATTGACTTTGCGCCTGGGTTGGCCAAAGCATTCCTCTACCCTAGACCCGGGTACGTACCGAAGGTACCGACAGCAGTACCACAGCCAGTCACCCTGCAGGCCTTTTACCCTCCTCCATTCGTGGAGAGCGACCATCGGAAGTATAACTGTATGTGTCCACAG
Source organism: Garra rufa (assembly GCF_049309525.1). Classification (NCBI taxonomy): domain Eukaryota; kingdom Metazoa; phylum Chordata; class Actinopteri; order Cypriniformes; family Cyprinidae; genus Garra; species Garra rufa. Next base: position 19,058,831 of record NC_133382.1, read on the forward strand.
AGCTGCCCTGTGGCGGAAGTCAGAGCAACTGTTGGTCTGCTATGGTCCCCCTAAGAGAGGGCTCCCTGCAACGAAACCGACTATCAGTAGATGGATCGTAGATGCCATAACTACTGCCTATGAGTCCTCTGGCCTCCCATCACCGATGGGCGTCAAGGCTCACTCTACCCGAGGCATGGCAGCCTCGAAAGCTCTGATGGCAGGTGTCCCTATTCAGGACATCTGCAGTGCGGCGGGTTGGTCCACACCTTTGACCTTCGTTAGGTTCTACGAGCTAGACCTACGAGCCACTCCAGGCTCCTCTGTCCTAAGCTGACAGAAGATATACCTCGTGAGCCTGAGGGCCGAGGTAGATGTTCCCTCTCCGCTGGGTGCTCCCCAGGCAGAGATGTAATTCCGCTCGCGTCCTGGCAGTTTTTCCAGGCGGAGCCCTTTTCAGTGTCCTGGCCAGAGTTTCCAGGCACTATTTGTGTCCCTCTTGTCTGGGTGCGCCCCGACGAAGGACTATTGTCTCCTCGTGTGCCCAAGGGCCGAGGAGGACTCCTTCCTCTCAGTCTGGCTGGTCACCAGACAGAGGCCTTCACCTCGTGCGCCCAAGGGCTGAGGTGTACAACTCTCCCTCTTGCGCTGGGTGCTCCCCAGGCAGAGATGTAATTCTACTCGCGTCCTGGCAGTTTCCCAGGCGGAGTCATTCCAGTGCCCTGGCCAGAAGTTTCCAGGCACTACTTGGGTCCCTCTTGATCCGGGTAAGCCCCGACAAAGGACCACCTTCTCCTCGTGTGCTCGAGGGCCGAGGAGAACCCCCTCTCTGGCTGGTGACCAGACTGGGGCGTATGACCCAAAATCTCGTGAGCCCGAGGGCCGAGGTTTATCCCTCTTCGCTGGGTACGTCCCAGGCAGAGATGTAATCCCGCTTGCGTCCTGGCAATCTTCCCAGGCGAAGCAACCTGGTGTTCTGGTACCCCCAGACACCACCTGTCCCTCTACGTCTGGCTGGTCCCCAGACAGAGGTGGACTCTTTTCCTCGTGTGCCCGAGGGCCGAGGCGGATCAGATCCCTCTTCGCTGGGAGTTTCCCAGGCAGAGATGTAATTCCACTCGCGTCCTGTCAGTTTTCCAGGCGGAGCCAATCCAGTCCCTCTCGTGCTGGCTGTTCCCCAGACAGAGTTTGGACTATTTCCTCGTGTGCCTGAGGGCCGAGGTACACAACATTCTTCCTCTTCGCTGGGCGCGTCCCAGGCAGAGATGTGATTCCGCTCGCGTCCTGGCAGTTTCCCAGGCGGAGCTCTTCCTTCCTCGTGAGCCCGAGGGCCGAGGTATATACCATCTCCCTCTTGCTCTGGCATTATTCCGGACAGAGGTGTAATACTTCTCGCGTCCTGGCAGTTTCCCAGGCGGAGAACCATCAGTGCCCCTCAGGTAAGTATCTTCTGGCACTGCCCTCTTGCTCTGGGCTGGTCCCCCAGACAGAGGGATATCGTCTCTCTCGTCCTGGTAATCCCAGGCAGAGAGCTCTTCCTGGCCTGATCCACCAGAAGCAACGCTTTCCTTTTTCCTTTCCCAGACAAACACCACTGGGCAGGAACTTGGAATTATGGATAGTTGGTATATCGTTCCCCAAAGCGTTGATGACGCAGTGTTGAGTTCCCGGAAGGGAACGTCTCGGGTTACGTATGTAACCCTGGTTCCCTGAGGGAACGAGACACTGCGTCTCTGACCATAATCCCCGCATTCCTGCCGCGCATTGCTTCAGTCCTGGAAGCTGAAGCCGGTTTGAAACGCACGTGCTTATATACTTCCTGAACCTGCAAGCTTCTGTCTTTCAGTCGCGCTCTGTGTGTGTCTTGTATTCCCTGTTTTTCGTGCCAGTTTGCACGGCTTTCTTTTGAGGGAATATGTCCAAAACAAAATAAGCAGGCAATTTAGAAAGTGTGTTTCCCTTTTCCTCGTCTTTTACGAGCAGGGATTCACGCGATCTCTGTTTTGTCTGTCTGGGAGTGAAGCACAGGAGTCAGTTCTCGAGAGAGCTGACTGCCTGTAGTGTTTTCCCCGCGGCTCGGTCCCGTTTTGCCGAGGCAGGACGGGCGCTGTGTTCGCGGGGGTTACACATCCCCAAATATTGCACGTTCTGTTTCAGGGTTCCGAAGCCCGCATTAAAAGAGGCGGTACTTCGTCCTTTGATTCAGAGCGCGCAGCTTCACTCCCGAGCGCGCTTTCTCTCTCTCTAGTGAGAATTCGCGCTGCTGCAGCTGTCCTTTTTCGAGGAGATTGACGCTGCATGCATAAGAGCAGACTATGTATTGATCGTTTGTTTCTCCCTGCTCTCGCCTCTTAAAATAGAGAGCGGGGATTCACGCGATTGATTCATGGTTTGCTGGGGAGCTGAGCACTCACAGCCGTTCTTGAGGGAGTGGCTGCGTTAATTCATAAATGTGTTCATTCATAAATGTGTTCATTCAAAAACAATGTCACAAACTTTTTCACTTAAATGTGTGAAGTTGAATGTGTAGCTCTGCTCCCATAGTTTCAATTCTGAGGAATCATGAGTGATCGCGCGGCCCTGGGTCTATGGAGCACATACCATCTTACTGGTATATCTATCGCCTGGAGTTCTAGGCCGTGTTTCTGCTTTGGAAACACTCTCTCCCAGACCCCATAGACTGCCATGTGTTGTTGTGCACCACATCACAGTGAGCGGTATCCGACCCTCAAGGAGCTTTGTGGTCGCGCCCCTCATACGAGCGGCACACCAGACCCTTGTGTGGTTCCAGGTCACACTCCTTTGAAAAGAGAGCAGTTCATATCCTGGACATCTCATAGGGGAGCAGTCATCCTGTTGAGACAGGGGCTGAGGCCCGGGGATTCGAGACCTCCATCCAGTGCGGTGGAACTCTTGTACCTATGGTCATCCAGCTCCTCTGGGACTGGGGACCATGCTGCAGATACGGTCGAGACCCTCTCTGTATGCCAGTCTCTCCCCGATCGCTCTGCTCCTGTGAGTTCTGAAGAGAGTGCGCCGGGACGGAATCCGCTTCCTATTAGTAGGCCCCGTTCTGGCCGGATCTTTTAGATCTGATGCCTCTCCTAGACGGCCCTTCCTTGGGAATTACCATCAGGAGGGATCTCCTCTCACAAGTAGAGGGTGCCATCCTGCACCCTCATCTGGAGTTATGAAAGTTATGGGTTTGGTCCCTGAGGGGGCACAATTCCTAGCTTTCAGTCTCTCAACCGAGGTTGCTGAGACCATCCTCCAACTCAGAGCTCCCTCTACGAGGAAAGTGTACACCGGGAAGTGGAACTAGTTTGTTCTTTAAGTGCATACAGCACCCAGTTCACTGCCCAGTAGGTTCAGTGCTGGACTTCTTGCAAGCCCGCCTCACGGCCGGTAAGGCACACTTATTGCCGAAGGGCTACGTGGCAGCCTTCGTTGCTTTCCATACTCCCTTCGGTACTATCTCCCTCAGGAGACTTCCCCCGGTGTCATACTTCCTCTATGGTGCGCTGAGGCTGGGGCCTTTGGTGCACTCACCTGGCTACGGTGCTGTATATCCTTTTCGAGCCTCCGAGGAGGTTTCGAACAGGCCATACCTTTTCTTTTGCCTTGATTGATCAAGCAGTTTGCACCTAATATTAGTGTACTTTCCCTAGGTGCCCTTTTACAGCACCACAGCCCGTAGTGCGCCAGGCCTTCTGTCCTCTCTCTAGGAACCGGAACACTAGAAGTTATTTGTATAAGTGTCCAAGTATGAGCACTGGATGCATACGACCACAGATTTGCTGTGGAGGAAGACAGTTTCTTGTAAGGTTGGTCCCTTATAAAAGTCTTCCAGCTTCTAGGTAAGCCTAAGTGGTGATTATGGATGCCATTTTTTCTTTCTCTGAGTCCTCTGGTATTCCCTCGCTGATGGAACCCAAGGCTCTAAGTTCTCCTGACAGAGACACCTCTGCAGGTTACTTCAAACGCTGGGAATGATCCACGCCTTTGTTTCTGGGCGTCCTGCGCCTCTTTTTTATCTCGGGCTACTTTCGCCCTTCTACAGGGTGGGCTGAGGCCCCCCTCGCTATTCTGCCTAACCAGCAGTTATCTACCACGGGCTACTTTCGCCCTTTCCAAGAGTGGGCTGAGGCCGCTCTTTCTACTCGGGGGCTACTTTCGCCCTTCTACCCAGGTGGGCTGAGGCCCCCTCTCTTACCACGGGCTACTTTCGCCCTTCATGTGAGCAGGCTGAGGCCGCTCGTTCCTGCCTGACCAGCAGTGACAGTCTTGGGCTACTTTTGCCCTTTCACGAGTGGGCTGAGGCCGCTCGTTTCACTCGGGCTACTTTCGCCCCTTTTATAAGACGGCTGAGGCCGCACTTTTCTGCTTGAATAGCAGCAATTACCATGGGCTACTTTCGCCCTTCCACGAGTGGGCTGAGGCCGCTCGTTTCACTCGGGCTACTTTCGCCCTTTTTCTTTCCTCCTGCTTCACACAGAGCAGGGCTTTGGAATTCTGGCGGCGTGGGTATATTGTTCCCTTAGCGTTCGACGCAGCTCGACGTTCCTGAAGGGGAACGCCTCGGGTTTCGTATGAAACCCTAGTTCCTCGAGGGAACGAGACGCTGTGTCGCCTACCACAATCCCGGCATCCCTGCAAGCGCGCCTGGTGGCAGAAGCTGCCGAACGCGCTCACCGCACGTGCTTATATAGCTTCCTGGTTCCTGACGTCACCCACCCGTGACGTCACACGCGCTTCTCTTTGGACTGATTTCACATGTGTTCAGAGCGTAGGAGACACTGAAGGCGTTCCCATAGCGTTCGACGCAGCGTCTCGTTCCCTCGAGGAACTAGGGTTTCATACGAAACCCGAGGCGTTTATGATCAGAAAAGACAACTACTGTATAGAATAACATTTACATTTTTAATAAAATAAACATTTATAATATTTATTAGCAACACTTGCTATAATAGTATATTGCTAGCCCGTTACTCTCTTTAAAAAGTTAACCCGTTCTGAGAGTTAGTGGAGAACAGCAGCCTGTGGCTAATTTGGATAATTTAGTAACGTTAACATTAGTTAAGTTGATGAAAGCAAAAGCTCACCTGTTGTTTGCATCGCGATGACGGTAATCACCAGAAAATACTCCAATACACCTCTGATGCAGACGAAATGACCACGAGACAACAAACTTGAAAATAAAATACAAAAGATGCACTTAACAGCAGTGTTTTAGTTTTTACCTCAGTGTTTCATGTTAGCGCGCTGTTTATGTCACGTCTGTCACTGAATTTAGGGACCGTCTATAAAGTTACATACGACAATGATAGACACATTTCTTACTTAAACATCATTTGAAGAGAATTACCTTGCTAGCTATAAAGAGGCAGCGTTGAAAAGATGTTATGCTGCTCTGTGACTAACGTTAAGTTTGTCAACTTTGGCTTACTGACATTATTAGCTTACCATGTTCATGTTATCATCGATACTATGGCAGTCATTCACAAGAAGAGGATCAAAAATATACCTCCGACGTTACAGACGACATCCAGACCAGAAACTTGAAAATAACAAACAAAAGAAGGGCTTGAAAATACTGTTTAAAATCTCCACAGAAACAGCGGTGTTGCCTAAAGCACTTTAACGTTATCTCAGTATTTCACCTCAGTTCGCTGTTGAGTTTGAGTAAGGGCTTGTCAGACGAGCTAACTTGCATTAAAATGCAGCAGAATGTGTTTCTAGGTTTAACTAAAGTTTATTTTGACTAATATAGGTCACCTTAACTTACTCACCAGTCCATGTTTTCACAGTTATGGCGGCGCTCCAGCCGTCAGTCAGGAAAAAAATGCTACCGACATGAAAAACACGATGAATAATGTTAGTTTGCTGTTACCAAGTGAAAACATCTTAAAATTGCTCAGTTTTTCATAAAACAGAAGTAATATACTAATCTTTTTGTCAAGTTAAAGGTGCAACATTTCTCTTTTGTCCTTTTACCGCCACTTCCTCTCAACAGGAGAAAATAAATCTCCCTTGCCATTGGTCAGTTTTTCATGGGCAAGTTCACTACTGTAAATTTACAGTAGTTTACTGTAAATAGATTTACAGTAGAGGAGAATTACTGTAATCCTTTGCAGTTTACAGTAAAATACTGTATATACATTTTACAGTATCTTACTGTAGGTATTACAGTAAAATACTGTTCAAATTACAAAAATCGGTTACAGTGTATGTATTCCAAGAGTTGGTATGTAAATAGGGTCTAACATACATGTTGTTGGTTTGGATGATTTAACAGATTTATACAATTCTTCCTCTCCTATAATAGAGAATGAGTGGAATTGTTCCTCAGGAGATCTAAAGCACACTATCTGATGTGATAATGTAGCTGACAGTTGCATGGTTACAATTTGATCTCTAATAGTTTCAATCTTGGAAGTAAAGTAGTTAAGTCATTACTGCTGTGCTGTCGGGAAATGTCAACACCTGTTGATGCTTTATTTTTCATTAATTTAGCCACTGTATTGAATAAATTACTGAGGATGTGTTTATTTTCTTCTAAAAGAGACGAAAAGTAATCCGATCCAACAGTTTTTAACACTTTTCTGTAGGATAAGGTACATTCAACCGAGGCGGCTTTCGTGGATGGTTCATACATTCATTGCGAGTGTATGACCATGGCTGAACTTAGATCCCACCTCTTGTTCGCGAGACGGCTGCCCTCATCCTTTACCCAGCCCAGTTTGGTGGGCCGTAAAGTTTCCTTGGCTGCGTTGGTTAAAGGCAAAGGTGATCTCAGAGTGACTATTCAGAATGCTCTGCCAGGCAAGCCCCGACGGAGGTCTGAGCCCAGCGTCTCCTTTGGTGCTCCAGAGGAAGACAGGATGTCTAATGCAGCATCAGAGGCTTTCGTCGGTGGACGATTCAGCTGGACAGCACCCCTCTGCAGTTGCTGCCCAGTCAGAGTCTGACGCTGAGTTGCCAGCCATCCTCCTTCAGGCGACCAAGGGTCTGCTTTCTCGATGCACCCGTTTCCCAGGCCAGCCTCTTTGGCCTAATCCAGCTGTCAGGGGCCTGCTAAAAACACCCGCAAGACTGCGAAGCGACCCTGACTCGGGCTACCTGGAGATGGAGGGATTTGCTCTTTGGGCCACTCCAACATCTGCGCACCCACTCCCAGTGGATGTCCGGGGGACTGTCTCTTCACTGCTGCCACTGACCTCCGGGTCATTGGTACCCACCTATTCACAAAAAGAGCAATTTCATAAATCTCTGGGTCTCTCGCCCCGGATTCTGTTCCTGAGCGATACTGTGCTTACTTGGCCTCGGAGCTTAGATTCGCCACTGCGGGAATGAGTGGAGAATGTAATTGCTGACCCTGGCTGATAATCAAATCACTTTTATTGTCACATCACCACAGCACCTGTGCCTAGGTAAGTGAAATTCTTGGGAGTGTGTACCAGTGTCCAGTGCAGGGACAATTTACATTTAGACAGTTACATACCTATAGGTTTATACAGAGTGACCATGTGCAATATATACATACATACATAAATACTCAGTACACACAGTGTACGATTAGACATATTTACAGTTAGCAATGCAAGTACAAGTTAAGCTATATTGTCAAGAGATGTGCAAAAGAGGTATTTTTACATGAAATTGTGCAGAAGAGAGATGGGGAGAGCAACACATAGTGCAAAAGATTGTAGTGCAATGATAAACACATATTATTTGTATCTTATGAATGTGCATATAGAGGAAGATGCCACAAGTGGTTTGTATGGCCCACTCACCTGTGTGTAGCACACTCAGATTCCACTTAGGAAGATTGTCAACACTGCAAAGGTGCAGTGGATTATACATAGACTGGATATGCAAAATTACATGGATGTGCATTGGATGGTTTTCAGTGTAACAGATATATTATTGTATTAAGTGCAATGTGTGCATAATGTCCAGTGATAAAGTGCAGTGTGTGGCATACAATATAGTGGGAGTATGCTGTTAGGTGTATTAGTTCTGATTGTTCATTAGCCTGATAGCCATAGGAAAAAAGCTATCCCTTAGTCGGCTAGTGCGGGATCGGATGCTGTGGAGGCGTCTTCCTGAGGGCAGCAGAGGGAACAGTCTGTGGGACGGGTGGCTGGAGTCACTGATGATCCTCCGAGCTTTCCTTATACACTGCCTGGTGTAGATGTCCTGGAGGGAGGGAAGCTCACCTCCAACAATGTGGCGGGCAGTTTGCACAACACTTTGCAGAGCTTTGCGGTTGCCAGCGGTGCTGTTTCCAAACCAGGCAGTGATGCAACCAGTCAGGATGCTCTCCACAGTGTAGGTGTAGAATGTTCTGAGGATGCTGGGGCTCATTCCAAACTTCCTCAGCCGTCTCAAGAAGAAAAGGCGTTGATGTGTCTTCTTCAGCACTGCATCTGTGTGAGCGGACCATGTGAGATCCTCACTGATGTGAACACAGAGGAACTTAAAGCTGTTAACCCGCTCCACAGGTGTCTCGTTGATGGTAATGGGTGTTCTCTGCTCTGTCTCCTGGAATCCACCATCAGCTACTTGGTGTTGTCGATGTTGAGTGAGAGGTGGTTCTCCTGACACCATTTGGTCAGGCTGCTCACCTCCTAGCTCACTTGTAACGTGTCAACGTGACAGCACGCTTCACGAGCTCCTGGACAGGACCTCGACTGCACTGGCATATCAATTGCCCCTGAGCTGTGCTTCTTACTCTGTTCCGGTTCCTACTGATGCTGCGAGCCAGACACATGCAGCAAACGCAGCGTACATCAACCACCAGGATGGTCTACACTCCCGTCATATGTTGCAACTCGCACGCCATCTCCTCCTCCGGAGTCAGACGCGGCACAAATCGTTGCGCGCTGTTCACATTCCAGGAGAGCTCAATCGTGCAGCCAAAGTGCTCTCACGCCAGCTCTCCCCGATTCGGGGAGGCTCAGATAGATATGTTTGCCTCCCAAGAATCCTCCCACTGCTAGCTCTTTGGTTAAATTCAATATGAAATAATCTTAAATTAAGAACAGTGTAGGAAGGTATATTAGTGTTAATTTACACATTCACAAATCGGTCTGTGTGCTTCTGAATTACCTTCGCAAATATGTTGTTCTGCTTGTGGATATTTGCAGTTTTTAAATCACTAATTTACCTTCATAACAGTGAAATAATGTATTAACATTAACCAAAAGAAATAAAAGATGTAAAATATTTTTGATCGTATTATATTCATAATTGTAATATTCTTGACAGCTAATGCAATAACTAGGTTAATATTAATGAGCCCCAAATTGCCTTTATTTCCACAACCTGCACTTGAACAGAAAAATACATACGAGAGTAGGCTGTGCAATGTTATTTTACATTTGATTATTAAGTTTCTGTATCAGCGATCTCGCAAGCTGACAATAGGACCAACACTACTGTAGCATATTATTTACTAACCCTCCATGCATCCTAGATCTATATGACTTCCTTCTTTCAGACGAATGCAATCTGAGTTATATTAAAAATGATCCTGGCACTTCTGAGTTTTAGAATGGCATAGTGGTGTTTCTCTGGTGTTTCTCTCTATCAGTCCAAAACAGGTCCAATAAAGTTAATCGATCCATAATAAAAAGTGCCTCACATGGCTCTGGGGGGTCAATAAAAGCCTCTTGTAGCAAACCGATGTGTTTTTGTAAGAAAAATATCCATATTTAAAACGTTAGAATTACTTTAGTATAGCTTGCACAGTTGTACATGGAACTTGCTGCTTTGGGAAAGGGCGTTGCAGTACTGAATGCCATCTAAGCTGTTCTCCAATCGCAACACATTGGGACTGCTAACCAATCACAACACATTTAGTTTTTTTG
>NC_133382.1:19069181-19098916 GCF_049309525.1 Garra rufa
GTCATTCTCTTTGTCTGGGTGACTTATGTGGACATTCCAAGAAATTGTCCGGTACCTGTCCCTTGACATAACTGTAGCTGGTAAAGGTACATAAAAACATTGCTCTGTCACCAGTAGTCCCTAACAGAGCTCAACTATACCATGGCCATGTAAAATATGAGCCTAATATACTGGTACATCTCACTGATGTTTACATCTGTCCATTTATATTTGTATCCCTTTGCAGTTTGGCAGCCTGAGCGTTGGTGTTGTGGCACAGAGTTGACACAGCACTCTCTGAGAAAAAAAAAAAAAAAAGTTTGAAAAAATTTATGGGAGAATGTGAGTCAGCAGACCTCAGTTGTCGTCCAGTTTCCTGTGCAGGCTGGAATCGCAGAGTCAGTGGAACCATATAAGCATCAGTTTCTGTTTTCCATGACAAAGGACTGCCTGTAGATTGTGAATGTACCCTATCCTATAGAAAAGCATTAAAAACAGGTAGATCTGATTATTTTTCTTTCTTTTAGAAGAAAATAAGCATAACCCCAGGTATTTATTCAATACAGTGGCTAAATTAACGAAAAATAAAGCACCAACAAGCATTGACTTTTCCCAACAGCACAGGAGTAATGACTTTATGAACTATTTACTTCCAAGATTGATACTATTAGAGATAAAATTGTAACCATGCAGCCGTCAGCTACAGTATTGCATCAGAAAGAGTGTTATAGATCCCCTGAGGAACAATTTCACACTATTTTATTCTCTACTATAGAAGAGGAACAATTGTATAAGACTTAAATATTCTAAACCAACGTGTATGTTAGATCCCATTTCATCTAAGCTATTAGAAGTCAGAGATTCTCTTCTAAATATTACTAATTTGTCACTGTCTTTGGAATATGTCCCCAAAACTTTCAAACTGGCTATGGTTATGGAAGCTTCCGGGCGAGCAGATTCTCTGCAGCTTTTGTTGTCTCTGCTCTATAGCGCATTCTCCGTTCAGGGTGGATCCGATGGAGGGAGGAGCCATGGAGGGGACAGAAGGGATCTGGAGCAGGAGGAGCCAGGCGAGAGCCAGGCCCCAGCCATGATGGTAGCCTACGAGGGAATCCGGTGGAGCTGGTGCACCGACGGTGGAAACGAGGGAGGGAGATAACAGATGTAGATAACAGAGGGAGGGTGGGTGGCAAATTCAGGCAGGTAGACAGTTCAAGGCAGACAGGTAGTTCCACATATATATATTCTCAGAGAAATCAATCAAAGCTTGTTCCATATGTAATACTCCCAGATTCAGACTTGCTCACCCTCAACAGTGGTGCAGTCCTCAGCACTCTCATACCCAACTGATACATCCACCATCGCAGGCACTGTAGCTGGCTCTCGCACCTGGTCGAACTCGATTGGCTCAGGCTCTGTGGCGATCTTCCTCGCTGTCGTTCCCTTTGGTGATGGTTCAGTTGCATTTGGTTCTGGCTCTCCGGCTTCGTCTCGGGCTCTGGCTCTGGCTCCGCAAGTTGGGATGTGGGTTGGCTGGGTTTTGGGTCTTGAGTGGGGCCAGTGTCATCGTCTATGACATCCATAGTCTTTGCAGCGTCTCGTTCCCTTCAGGGAACAAGGGTTACATTTGTAACCTGAGACGTTCACTTCCAGGAACATTGAGCTGCGTTGAAACGCTAGGGGAACGAGAATGCCTGAAGAATTTTGGCATTATTAATTGCTTTTTTTGTGACCCTGGACAAAACCAGTCATAAGTGTATTTTTTTAATTGAGATTTATACATAATCTAAAATGGTGTGTTCCACCATTACCATTGATGTATGGTTTGTTAGGATAGGACAATATTTGGCCGAGATACAACTATTTAAAAATCTGGAATCTGAGGGTGCAAAAAAAAAAAAAAAAACTCTAAATATTTAGAAAATCACCTTTAAAGTTAAAAATGAAGTAATTAGAAATACATATCATTGTTTAGAAATTAAGTTTTGATATATTCACAGTAGGAAATTTACAAAATATCTTTATGGAACATGATCTTTACTTAATATCCAAATGATTTTTGGCACAAAAGCAAAATTTATAATTTTGACCCATACGATGTATTTTTGGCCACTGCTACAAATATACCCATGCTACTTAACACTAGAAGTCCCAGATTTTTCTAACCTTCCTTTAGCCAAGAGGCTGCTAACTGGCTACTCTTTTGGCTATCATTAGCATCAATTCATGTGTAAATGTGGTCAATGTAAGAAATGTATTTAAAATAAAAATATAAAATACTGAGTGGAAAATGTATTTGAATACAAACACAAAATACTGTGTAAAAAAAATTATTTTTTGTATTTTTTAAATACACAAAATGGCGAATCTCCGCTCTCTACCCAACAAAACGGACAAACTCCTTCTGCTCTCCCGGACAAATAAGGATTTTTCACATTCTGCTGCTCTCTGTTTCACGGAAACCTGGCTGAACGCGGCTATACCAGACAGCGCGATTCATCTGCCGGGATATCAGCTGTTCAGAGGAGACCGCGACACAGAATCGACGGGGAAATCGCGCGGCGGCGGGACGTGCTTTTACATCAATGAGAGGTGGTGTACAGATGTAACAGTGTTAAAGAAGATGTGCTGTTCTGATCTAGAAGCGCTTTTCATTAACTGTAAGCCGTTCTATTCGCCGCGAGAGTTTTGCTCGTTCATTCTCGTGAGCGTGTGCATTCCACCGCAAACGCACGTAAACCTGGTGTTGCAGAAACGTCTAGGTTACGTATGTAACTCCTGTTCCCTGAGGACAGGGAACGAGACGCTGCGTCCTGGCAGACACTATGGGAACTGCCTTCAGCATGACCGGTTCTGAAACAAGCTATAGAACAACGACAGTGAACTTGACACTGGCCGGCGCCAGCACCATCTTTTTGTCGGACGGAGGTCTGTGCAGGGCCCGAGGCATGGCCCCGAGACGCAGTGTCTCGTTCCCTGTCCTCAGGGAACAGGGGTTACATTCGTAACCTAGACGTTCCCTTCCGGAGGGAACTCTACGCTGCGTCCTGGCAGACACTATGGGAACGTTTATACCAACGCTGCCATGCCGAGGGATAAGTGATCAAACTGACTGAACGAGGAGTCAAGAAGGAAAATCACCCCTGCTTCAGCGAGAGTCGCTGGGGCCCAGTGACCTGCCACGGCTAGCTCGGCTACCTGTGCACGTAACTCTCAAGCGTGGAGGCCTAGAGGGAGCCTACTACACTTAGCTCTCTAAGTGATGGAGCTCATAAACGCCCTGTCATAATGGGCGGAGTTTTAGGGAATGGAGGTCTCAGCAGAGCGAATGTCTGCTCTAGGGACCTAACAACATTCAGTGCTAACAGGTATAGGTGCTATACTCGACACTGGGGGTATTCAGTGAGGCTGAATAGCCTGTGCAACAAAACTACCCGAGTGGAGCTTCTGCTCAGAGGGAATCTTCAGAGTGGAGGTCTCATGACCTAACTACACTTTTGACACTGACGATGGTCTGTGAGGCTGAATAGCCTGTGCAGCAGACCTGTCTAAGCGGAGATTTTCTGAGGAGTGGAGGCTTCAACGAAAGGAAGCCTGGCAACACTCTGCGCCTTCCAGAGAGCAACTCTAAGAATGGAGGTGCCGTGACACCTCTACACTCAAAACCTGGAGGTAGTCAGTGAAGCTGAGTAGCCTTTGCAGCAGAACTACCTACATGGAGTTTCTGAGGAGTGACTGCTTCAAAGGAAGCCAAAAAAGCACTCTGTGTCTTGCAAAGGAAAACTCTAAGAGTGGGGGTCTCGTGACCCATCTACACTTCAACACTGATGGTAGTCAGTGAGGCTGAATAGCCTGTACAGCAGAACTACCTGAGTGGAGTTTCTGCAAAGTGGCGGCTTTAGTAAGAAGAAGCCTGGTACCACTCTGCACCCAGCAGAGGACGACTCTAAGGATGGAGGTCTGTGACCTATCTACACCCAATACTAGAGGTAGTCCGCGAGGCTGAATAGCCTGTGCAGTCGGACTGCCTACTTCTAGTGAATCTCTGGAGGCAACGAAGGACTCTGAGTGAGTCTAGAGAATGGAGGCTTCTGAGAAGAAGCCTAACAACACTTCATAGAAGAAAAGACTCTAAGAGTGGAGGTCTGATGACCTAACTACACTTCAACACTGATGGTAATCAGCGAGGCTGAGTAGCCTATGCGACAGTACCTGAGTGGAGTCTGGTGGCAATATTCTGTGAGCAGAAAAAGGACTCTAAGAGTGGAGGTCCCATGACCTACTACACTTCAACACTACAGGTGTTCATCGAGGCTAAATAGCCTATGCGACAGTACTACCTGAGTGGAGACTGGAGAGTGGAGGCTTTCAAGAGAGGAAGCCTGGCACACTTCCGTGCTTACCAAAGAAGAACTCTGAGAGTGGAGGTCCCATGACCTATCTACACTCTAATCCTGAAGGTAATCCGCGAGGCTGAATAGCCTGTACAACAGAATTACCTTCGTGGAGCTCTTCTGGAGAGTGGAGGCCGGAAGAGGCGTCAACACTCAATCCTGCTAGCAGTGCTATCTGGTTTGGAGTTGGAAAAACTAAAAGGTTTTGTACAAAACCAACTCAAAACATGGGAACGGAGGTTTACCTGCGTGGCCCACACCGTAAAGGATTTAGAAAAGGACCCGCCAGTCGGGGGAGACCTTTACCACCAATGTGGATTTGAGAAAAATGCATAAACGCATTTACCACTCATGTGGATTTTAAGGAGTGCTCAAGGACTTGCATGAGCAAACACCACAAATGTGATTTTAAGTAGGTGCCCAGAGCATAGCGAGAGGATCACCAGATTGCAGTCTCTAGGCGATAGCAAAGCCTGAAAGCGGAGCTTCTGGAGAGGGGAGGCTTCAGCAGAAAGACTCTCTAAAGCGAGAGGAGGCCTACGACGCTCTCCTTAGGGAAACTCTTCAGAGTGGAGGCCTCAAAGTGAAACGCTCTAAGCGAGGGGAGGCCTGACTACACTCGACGCTCAAAGAAATGGCAAATACTCACAGTAGAGCTAATAATGCAAAATAGCATTTATCACATAGCTCTGTGTAGTCGAGGCTCCGAGACTGCATCTCTAGAGAGAGAAGCCTGCAACACTAGTTTTTTGGTGAGTGGAAGACAGCACTCCCCCAAAAAATAGTCAGCGAGGCACCCATGGGCCTGCTAGCTGCTATAACTGTGAGAGTTGTAGCGTCTGCCTATTTTCAATGATAATAGTTAGGCCGTTGGCCTTAGAGACCCTTTTAGCCTTTTGACATTTGCATATAAATTAAAGAGATAGCTTGTCCCTCTACATTTATATGGGTGTTAAATGGCCCATGGTTCCCTACTCACTGCCACGTAGCTGCTAAACAGACCAACTCTTGTCTCCCAATGGGACTTCAAAGGGATACCAACGAGGACACAATAGGCAACTCGGTGCCAGGCAGGAGATGCCTGGCCACAGACAACCATTACAATACACAAACACACATACACAAAGACTTTTTCCTTATTTAGCCTATAATTAATCGATCACAAATGTATCTGGTATATGCATGTGTTGTTTGTATGTTTCTCTATCATATTTGCCTAGTTACCTAGTTACCTGGTATCAGTTAACCCTGCAAATACTTTTATTCCTGTGTATTAATGTATCTTTGGTTTAATATCTTCTAGACTGTTCGTTCTTGGTACCAAAATGATCTGCTCTTCATTTTGTAAACAATTTTGTACGCTATGTGATTAGAAGATGCATCATATTGTTTACACTGTATTTTGGGTAAAAATGAAACAATTTCACAGACCAGCCATAGACATGCAAATGGACCATAAAGTGAAGACAAAGAAAGTTGTCCCGCTCAAAAATCCAAGCTTTGGATTGGCCGGTCCTCCCAAACGTGGGTGTGACAGAGAACATTTGAAAAGATCTGGGCTCAAGCAGATCTTGGCTTTTTCTTTTTTCTTCAGCAGTCTCTTCAGCTTTTCTTCAACCTTCTGGATCTTCTCCAAGACTCATCACTGAGTCTAACTTTCGGTAGTTTTATCTTCAAATAACTTTGTAGACTCGTTGTGGATTTCCCTATCTTCAGAAGAACTACAGAAACTTCCAGCTCACTCTCTTAACGGAATCCATCAAGAATCTCCATTGTTTACCGCATCAAGACTCTTGTTCAGCAAACAAAGCCAATGCAAGTATCTATTTACCGCTATTTTAGATGCGTTTAAGTTGAGCCCCTTTTTAAGGTGAATTGATTCTTTGATGATTCTCATTAGGTTGTGGTTATTTGATACTAAATACTACCATTCTTCTTCTTCTTCTTCTCTCTCTCTCTCTCTTTCCTCATTTAATTCCTTTCTTTGTATATATATGTGTTTTTATTAGTAGTTGTACGTTCACCGTAGATTCATTTATTAAATACCCTATATTTCACAATTTATTGTCTCTGAGTGCTGCTCATAATCCGAGGTCCCTGAATGTCTGATTTTGCTACATGCTATATGTGGATCTCACTGAATTATTGCTAGTACTGACTAAAGTAGGAAAGTTACTCTTTCTTGGCCAGAAACGTAATTCTTCCGAGAATTGATAAATGATTATACTATCTATTCGGCGGACGAACAGATCAAATAATTGTAATATTAATTCTGCTACGGTAAATTCTGAGATCTGATCTAAATATTTGTAATTAATTATAACCAGTTATAATTAATCATAAATATTTTCCCTTTTGAGCTATAAAACGCTACAGAGTGAAGGTCTCAGTACTGTGGCTGTGACAGAGAGGAGACCTATTACACTGTGCTTATCAAAGGAGTTGAAAAAACTTAAGGGTTTTGGAACCAACTCGAAAATGGGCACGGAGGATTTCCCTGCGTGGTCCAACCGTATAGGATTTCAGAAAGGACCCTGCCTTTACGGGAGGGAACCTTACCATAAGTATGGATTTTAGTGAAGTGCCTAAGTAGTGCACTTACCACTCACGTGGATTTTAGGGAATGCTCAAAACGACTTGCGTGAGTAATCACCACTAACGTGGATTTGAGGAGGTGCTCTAAGCGTAGCGAGGAAGACACCTATATTATTCCCGGGCGATAGCAGAACCCGGAAGCGGAGCTTTCAGCGAGGGAGGCTTTAATGGTTACAGACTCTCTCGAGCGCAACAAAGCCTGACGACGCTCAGCTGAGGAAGCTCTATCGAGTGGAGGCCTTGGTATGCACACCCTCTCGAGGAAGGGAGGCCTAACTACACTCAACGCTTGAAGTGACAGGTCCACGAAAGGGCTCATATACAGAAACGTAGAGCTGCAATATTGTGTTTCGGCCTGTATTTCTGGAGAGTGGAGGCTTAACAGAAATACCTCACACAGAGGGAGCCTGGCGACACTCAAACCAATAAAAAGCTCTCATGAATGGAGGTCTAAGAATGACCTGGCTACATTCAACGCTAAGAAGTATTATCTTTATACGTCTCTCTTTACAGAGGACATCACAGAGAGGAGGCTTTTTAGGAAAAGGCCTGCTACACTCAATTCTGGCAGATTGGGTTTTAGTCACAATACCAGAAAATAATTTAGCGAGGCCCAGAATGGGGCCTAACAGCCAAATATATAAGATTTCTACTTAAAAGCGGGGCTTTTTTTTTTTCTAAAGAGAGTGGAGGCTTCAGTAAAACATCTCTCTCTCAGAGAGGGAGCCTTGACAACACCCTGTTCACCCTAACACACAAACTCCTAGGAGTGGAGGTCTCACATGTGTGTATATGAATATACACAGGGAAGGTACCTGACTACACTCATGCAAAAAAGAGTATTACTCTTAGCAGGGTTTGAGCGAGCGAAGGCTTCAGCAGAGCGATTTTTTTTTTTCGCTTGAAGGAGCTTAACAACGCTCTCAAGAGGGTTTTTTATTACATATTCTCATATTCTCATATGTATATGTATGTTTGGATCATGTCTATACCAAGCTTACTCTAGCGGAGGTTTTAAACCTGACAACGCTTAACCCAAGAGGGGATTTCTACGAGTGGAGGTCTCTACACACTGTTTTCTTTTAAAAAACGAGGGGAGACCTGGCTACACTCGGCACTTGGTGGCAGTAGAACTCAAGAGGAGCTCGAAAACTGCTATAACAATCACCCAAGCGGAGCTGGTAGACAAAAGAAAACATACACATACACATTTGAATATTTTATTAAAGTGTCTTTACTGTTCACATACCGGGCCATCAGATTGAATATCAATCTCATCATCGGCCCAGCCCCAGAGTCTTTGGCGAGGAGGAAAAAAGAGGGGCAGGTAGCCGAACCGACGTGAGGGGAACCGGAGAGGAGACTCTAGGTACCCGATCCAGGCCTGCCGCCACGCCGGCGCTGGATCGTCTCCCTTAGATCCCCTCTCCTATGCCGCACATCACGCCTCCTCTGGGACCGACTCCTCCCAGGGGGAGGGCCCCGGGTGGCCACACTGGCGACCTGGCCTCGTCTCTGGCCCTTGGACCAGGACGGGCCTGGTTTTCCCCGGTGTTCAGGTGGGGGCGTGGACCGGCGAGGAATACATGACTTGAAAGCCGCCGAGCGCGCCTTTGCCTCTCTGAATCTTTCGACCACCGCCTCGACGGATGTGCCGAACAACTCAGATGGCGAAACCGGCACATCGAGGAGAAAGCGTTTCTCTTTCTCCTCGATGTCCGCCAGGTTCACCCACAGATGTCTCTCTGTGGCCACCATAGCCGACATGGACCTGCCCACCGCGGTCGCTGTCTGCTTGGTGGCCCTCAGAGAGAGGTCTGTGGTGCGGCGCAGCTCAGCCACCTCCTCCGGGAAAAGCCCCAGACCACGGTCCAGATCTTTTAGCAGATCAGCCTGGTACGCCTGCAACACTGCCACCGTGTGCAGAGCAGCACCAGCCTGACCCGCTGCCGCATATGCCCTGCCGTTCAGCCGAGATGTTTCTTTCAACGGCTTGGAAGGCAGGGTCGGAGCCTTCAGGGTCGATGTCCCTCCCGCTGAGAGATAGTTCGCAAACGTCTGCTCAATGGGGGGCATCAAAGCATATCCACGCTCCAGCATTCCCTCGACATCAGCATAGTTCACATGCTGATGCCTGTGAATGCGGGCTGAATATGGCCTGTCCCATGCCCTCTCGATCTCTTTATGCAGATCAGGAAGGAATGGGAGGCTCACGGGAGTTGGTTTGTTATAGCCGGGAAGAAACCGCTCGTCCAGTCTACCCAGGACGGCCTCTTCCCTAGCGGGCTTCCACTGAAGGTCTAAACGGGTAGCCGCGCGGTCCATAACAGACATCAACTCCTCATATGCGGGGCAGGGAGGCTGTATGGACTCAGAGAGCTCATCTTGTTCCATCTCAGCCTCCTGCTCGCCCTGGCTTGAAGCCAAAAGAGCACTCGCTGCAGGATCGGAAGATGTGAGAGACAACACATCTTCCGCTAGCAGCGCGTCCTCGTCTCTGGCTGACGGGCGCGAGAGACTAACCC
Source organism: Garra rufa (assembly GCF_049309525.1). Taxonomy (NCBI): domain Eukaryota; kingdom Metazoa; phylum Chordata; class Actinopteri; order Cypriniformes; family Cyprinidae; genus Garra; species Garra rufa. The sequence goes on from NC_133382.1 coordinate 19,078,675, forward strand.
CTCTCTCAAACTCGTCAGCCAGCTCCACCTGTGATCCCCACGATCTCAGCCGCCGGGCAGCCTCAGCTGCCGCGGGACCAGAGCCGCGTGGGGCGGATGGATGTCCCAATTCCCTCGAGAAAAGGGACAAACGAGAACGGAGTTTCTTCATAGTGAAACTCTCACAATAAACGCGCTCCGCTCCTTCTAGAGCAGACCGCGCGTGCTCTACACCTAAACACACCAAACAGAGGTCGTGTGCGTCATCAGGTGTCAGATTTCTCTAACACGGATCTGCACACTTCCTAAACAGTTTTCCTCTAGGCATCGCTATACTCACTCGCTAGAACGGAGGACTCTGAAGACAAAAAGATGGTGTTGTGCTCTCAGGCACCCGCTGATGACGTCACGGGCTGGCGCCGGCCAGTGTCAAGTTCACTGTCGTTGTTCTATAGCTTGTTTCAGAACCGGTCATGCTGAAGGCAGTTCCCATAGTGTCCGCCAGGACGCAGTGTAGAGTTCCCTCCGGAAGGGAACTCGCTGATCAGATCACAGAGACAGAACAACAACACCCGGACTCTGTTTTAATCATTCTTGGGGATTTTAATAAAGCAAATCTCTCACATGAACTGCCAAAATACAGACAGCATGTTACATGTCCGACCAGAGACAGTAATATATTGGACCACTGTTACACCACAATTAAAGGAGCATATCACTCTGTCCCACGGGCAGCTTTGGGACTATCTGATCACTGTCTGGTTCATCTTATACCAACCTACAGGCAAAAACTTAAATCTGCTAAACATGTAGTTAAGACTGTAAAAAGATGGACCAACGAAACAGAACAGATCTTACAATCCTGTTTCTATTTGACTGATTGGAGTGTTTTTGAAGCTGCTGCCACCGATCTGGACGATCTCACAGAGACTGTTACTTCATATATCAGTTTCTGTGAGGATTTATGCATTCCTACCAGAACCTATTTAACATACAACAATGACAAGCCATGGTTTACAGAAAAACTCAGACATCTTCGTCAGGCCAAAGAGGATGCCTACAGAAAAGGGGATAGAGTCTTGTACAACCAAACCAGGAACACACTGAATAAAGAGATTAGAATGGCTAAAAAGACCTATGCAAAAAGGTTAGAAGATCAGTTCACTTCGAATGATCCAAGTTCAGTGTGGAAAGGCCTGAAAACAATCACAAACTACAGGACACCACCCCGTGCACTTAGGTGAATCAACGACTTGCTGAAGACCTGAATGAGTTTTACTGTAGATTTGAAACCCCCCAAACCTGTTCTGACGATCTCTTCACACAACCATTACCACCTCCAACAACCCCCCTCTCCCCTCCTCCTTCACTTCTAATCAGTGAAAATGAGGTGCGCCAGGTCTTCAGGAAGAACAAAAGAAGAAAGGCACCAGGACCAGACGGTGTGACAGCAGCTTGTCTGAAAACCTGCGCTGACGAGCTGGCCCCCATCTTTTCACAGATCTTTAACAGGTCTCTGGAGCTGTGTGAAGTCCCTCACTGCCTAAAACGCTCAACCATTATTCCTGTCCCAAAGAAATCCAAGATAACAGGACTTAACGACTACAGACCTGTGGCGCTAACATCTGTCATCATGAAGTCGTTTGAAAAACTGGTTCTGGCTTATCTGAAGGACATCACCGGACCCTTACTGGACCCCCTGCAGTTTGCGTACCGAGCAAACAGGTCAGTGGATGATGCAGTGAACACTGGCTTGCAGTTCATCCTGCAGCATCTGGACAGACCAAGGTTATAATAGTTTTGGATTTTTCATTAGTTTTAGTTTTTATTTCGTTTTGACTTTTTGTTTTCAAATTCAGTTAGTTTTAATTAGTTTTCAGAGGCAGATTTACTAGTTTTTATTAGTTTTTATACTTTGAAATTGCTTAGTTTTTATTTAGTTTTTATTAGTGTTAGTGTTAGTTTTAGTTTTTTTTTTTTTTTTTTTTTTAATTAGGATATTTGTCAGGTGCATTATTCGCAGACAGACTACGGACACGTGACATCACAGACTACGTGGTGCCGTACGGGTAAAACACCTGGCATAAAACAGGCATTGTGAAGTAGCCTAAATAGATTTTTGTTTCAACCCAAAAGGCTTATGTTGAAATAGTGGCGGCCACCAAAGGTAAATTTAATCAACTTAGGGTTGTCCTTAATAGTGATGTTCGGGCACCAGACAAGGCAAAGATTCCAAATTTTGCCAAGTAAAAAAAAAAAAAAAAAAAATACACAACACAAACAACAGAAGGAAAGAATGAAGTGGAAAACAATATATTTCTTTTTGTCACAGCATTAATAATACTACTAAAAAAAAAAACAATTAATTGAGAAAAAGGCTTTTCACTTACTCAATTCAAAAAGTCCAATAGAAAGTGAAACCATAAAAAAAGAAATGTCCTCCTACAAAAAGTATGATTCGTTTTTAACTCAACTGGAAACTGTCTTAAAGTTCACCGTTTTCACACATCACAACACAAAAATCAAAAATGAGAAAATAAATGTAGGTTCGATCAGTTTGTAGTGTGTGCTGTTTGAGTGCGGGAGCGCGAGTTTTCGAGCAGTGTGATTGTTTGTGTGCGCATTGCTGCGTGAAGCAGGCAGCCTCTGGTCGGCCAACCAATTTACAGGCCGGGACACAAATCTTTGTAGCTTCAGCGGAGTTTTATCAGAAGAAGAGAAACTATAGCACCTGCGGCAGGCGAACCAGGCTGGACTTAAGTTGCAACCGGTATTAATGCACCACCAATTTTCTCAGATGTTTTGGCGTTCACACTCGGTCTGCGCAAGCAAACAATCCAACACCTTTGGTCACAGTTTCTTTCAGGTACCGTTTCCTTCACGTTTTTTTTCCCTTCCGCTCACTCCCAGACTTCCGTTTTAAATAGTGGGCAAGGTGCAAACTCCGGTATAGATTTGGATCCATATCGCCACAATGTATTTAAAAAGACGAAAACGAAGGACGTTTTTGCTATAATATTAGTTAGTTTAAGTTCGTTTTGTATACACACAAAACAGTTTCAGTTAGTTTTCGTTTTTTTTTTTAAACTCTCGTTTTTATTTTTATTTCAGTTAACGGAAATGCTTTTTCAATTCTAGTTTTAGTTTTTTCGTTCGTTTTCGTTAACTATAATAACCTTGGGACAGACCAGGGACTTATGTGAGGATCCTGTTTGTGGACTTCAGTTCAGCCTTCAACACCATCATTCCTCCACTCCTCCACATCAAACTAAACCAGCTGTCTGTTCCTAGCCGTATCTGTCAATGGATCACCAGCTTTCTGACAGATAGGCAACAGCTGGTGAGACTGGGGAAATTCACATCAAGCAGCCTCACCATCAACACCGGCGCCCCTCAGGGTTGTGTTCTCTCCCCACTGCTCTTCTCCCTCTACACCAGACCTGGGCATTTTACGGCCCCCGGGCCATATACGGCCCTCTCGATATCCTTGACCGGCCCGCGTGAAGTAATTGGTTAATTAAAATTCAAACGAAAATGGGCCGTGCCATGACCAGTTCTGATAAAGAGAGTCAATGGAAATCTTATTTTGCTATTTGACCGCAAAAATAACCCATAAACACGCAACCGCGCTGCTTTTATTTTGTTTGTGTGACCGTATGCGCACCCTCACACAAATGTGTTCGCGATCAGAGTATGTGAGCGCAGAGGTATGATTTTTGAATGGAGGGAGCGGCGGATTTTTGAAAAGTCGGAGCGTCGTGGTTTTCACTTGCTCCAATAGTCAAGAGCGCTCCACCACCGCTCTATCATGAGTACAATTCATGCCAACGGTCCGTAATATAACTGCATATTAAGTAGGGATGTCACAATACTCAATATAATATCGAACCGTTCAGTACGACATCCAAGGTTCAATACGCGCTTGTGAATTGCGGTTTTTCGGTTTTGCATCTAAATATCTTCCTTCCTTTTATTTCTCTTGGAATTTGCTGTATGTTTGCCCACAATTTCATGTGCTGAAATGAGAAAACGCTTCCCCTCTTATATTTGAAAAAAATAACGCAACACGCAGAGCAACTTCCATTCTAATGACATGCAATCATAAGCCTTTCAAAACCTGTTGTCCAACAAAAGTTATAAAAACAAGTTACAAAAACATTATAACTTGTTTTTAATTCACAACATCAGTCGAGCGTTTGAAATAACTTCCTTATGTTTTGATCAGATGTGGATTCTCATCACAGAATGAGGCAGACAATTCAGCAATTCTATACTCATATTCAATGTATGTCGATTAGCAATGGCTTATGAAAATACCCGAGATGGCTTGAAGAACACAGATAAACCATTATTGCAGACGAGTGTTTATTGTCCTTAGATTTCATCATTCAAAACGTTTACTGTTATATCTTGTTTTTAATAAGTTACAGCAATAGCGATGCTTTTATCCATATTAGAGAAGCTGGAACGGAACGTTATTAGCGCTACTTCTTTGATGCATATATGTTTTGTTTTGTTTTTGCACAAGGGCGCCCTCTGGCATCCAGTATGAATGAAACCCATTCTATTTTGCGTAAAAATCAAAAAAATTATACCTCTCTCAAAAGAAAAATTAAGCAGACACATACTAAACAATCACTTTATCTAGTGTGCAGAGGTTTACAGGAGTATTTTGTTAATTTGTTCCAAAAAAAAACACACTGAAGTGGCAAGATATATACCGAGGTACATATTGAATCGTGGACTAACTGTATTGTTGCATCCCTAATATTAAGCAGGAATACACATGTTAAACATATTTAGCTTTATAGAGATGGATCACTCAAATCAGAAATATTGTGAAGGCTATGATGACGGCAATGGATATGAGCAGTAAATTATAGTTCACAAGGAATTAGTTTGTTCCTTTTAGATACTAAATATTTTCAGGTGACAGCATCATTTAAACAGGTAGGCCTACAGAACAAAAGCAGCAAGGACTTTTTACAAAGCTTTATATATCGAGGGATGCAGTAATCAAAACCAGCGTTGTGATATCCCACAAAATCGTGAAAAAAGTAAGCCATTCTCAGGTAAAACAATCAAACACTGGGGGCACTTATTGCTTTTTATATAAAGTATATCATATACTTCATATAAAAAGCAATAAGTGCCCCCAGTGTTTTACTTGTGTGTATGTGATGCTGGTCTTTAAAACACAAATTGTTGTATAAAGTTAATAGTTTTTGAAACAAAAATTTGCATTTCCAGAATTAAGTGCACTTGTTCAAGCCTAACACAGGCTAGATTTCTCTTATTGAGCAAAAAAAAACAAAAAAACAACAACACTGGGGCATTACTTGCTTTTTTATAAAAAGTTGATGTTGTGATGCTGGTTTTTGAAATGCATATACTTGCATCTTTGTTTAAAGTTGCTAGTATTTTACACTTCAAAATACATTTTTCAAACTGTTTTTTTGAATGTTTATTAAATTGGGATGCATTTGTGTGCTCCATATTTTCAGTCTCACTGTAGTGTTTCATTTATTCTTTTTTTATTAAGAGAAATAAAGGCAAAACTGAGTTGTGTATTGGTTCGGCCCTCAAAAACTGGCCACGTTTCTAATGTGGCCCCTTGAGAAAAAATAATTGCCCACCCCTGCTCTACACCAACAACTGCCCCTCTAAAGACCCCTCTGTCAAGCTCCTGAAGTTTGCAGACGACACCACGGTTATCGGCCTCATTCAGGATGGTGACGAGTCTGCCTACAGGCAGGAGGTAAAAGAGCTGGCTGTCTGGTGCAGTCACAACAACCTGGAGCTGAACAAGCTCAAAACTGTAGAGATGATAGTGGACTTCAGGAGGAACCCTGCACTTTCCTCACTCACCATCATGGACAGCACTGTGGCTACAGTGGAGACATTCAAGTTCCTGGGATGTTTCATGTCCCAGGACCTGAAGTGGGACACTCACATCGACTCCATTGTAAAAAAGGCCCAACAAAGGTTGTACTTCCTTCGCCAGCTGAAGAAGTTCAACCTACCACAGGAGTTGCTGAGACAGTTCTACTCAGCCATAATCGAGTCTGTTTTGTGCACATCAATAACTGTCTGGTTTGGCTCAGCTACAAAATCAGACATCAGAAGATTGCAGAGAATGGTTCGGTCTGCTGAGAGGATTATTGGTGCTCCCCTGCCCACCCTTCAAGAACTGTACACATCCAGAGTGAGGAAAAGAGCTCAGAAAATCACTTTGGACCCCTCACATCCAAGCCATCCCCTCTTTGAACTCTTACCATCCGGCCGGCGCTACAGAGCCCCAAAGATCAGGACTACCAGACGCGTGAACAGTTTTTTCCCCCAGGCAATCCACTTTATAAACAGTTAAAATGTTCCTCCCATTGTGCAAAAATGTGTGGAATAATCTGACTTTATCTACTGCTACCACCTCCACCCTAACACATCCCTGTATTCCATCCTATCACCTATAGCACAACTGTACATACATATTTATTGTCAATTTTTACAAATTATTATTATTATTTTCTGTTTTTATTTTTGGTCTATTTATGCTTACATATGTGTATTTTTTCTTATTCTCTTATTTTTATTGTCTGTGCGTCTCTGTGTACTGGAAGCTAATAACACTGAAACAAATTCCTTGTATGCGCAAGCATACTTGGCAATAAAGCTCTTTCTGATTCTGATTCTGAAAATACATGTGAAATTGGCCATCAAGTGCAGGCATCCCTATTAGGCTGAAATATATCTGGACATATTCTGAATGCAAAACAAAGACATTTAGATGTGTAGTACTGATTAGAAATGATCTTCCCTTCCCCTGCCCTGTAGGAAAAACAAAACTATTTTTTCCCCCAAACATCTTTTATTACGTTTTATCACCATCATGACTTCAAATCAGTAACAATAACTCAATAACACAAAGTCAATTAAACTGATGGTGTACTCCTCAAGATGGTGTACCTGTGTGTTTCAGACATCCATCTATTTGATACCCTTTTGCACTACCAGCTTTTCAAAAAGATTTTTTTTTTTTTTTTTCCAGGTTGTACAATACTTTTTAAGTATAGCAACTTTTATATTTATTTCAAAAGCATCTGTTCACAGCTGATTTAGGATATTAGCTAAAAGCCTTCCAGCCCATCGGCTGTCCTGTGGGTTTTATAGGTAGAAAAGCCAAATGGCTGCTCTCTGGGACTTCTAGTGTTAAGACTGGTTTTGTGCTCCAGGTCACATATTAATAATACACTTAATGGAATATTAAGAATATGACATAAAAGATGCCTCTATAAAAAGTAAAAAATTATGTGTAGAAGAATGTTAAATGCCCCAGGGGGTACGCCACTGTAAAAAATTTGAGAACCACTGGCTTAGAAGACCCCGGCTTCATTAAAAAATGTTGAGAAGGAATGATAGGCTGATTCCAACAACAGAGAAAAGTGTACTAGCTACCCCTTTATGGACAGACGAGTTTAAATCATTGTTAGGAGAGCATATGGACTCAATAGTGACTGAGTCAGTAAGATTGGATTTGACAAGGAAATTTGGTATTGATCCAGAAAAAGTTTGGTCAATTGAAGAATGCAAAAAAGTACTTGGGGCATGTATCAGAAAGAAAAACCTAAAAGGCATTATCTGCTGCCACAGAGAATTTACTTCAAGCTTAGCACAAGAACAGGCTCAGTGTATCGCTAAGTTGAAAGAACAAAACCAACAGCTGCACACTAGATTGTCCTGTTTGACTACAAAGGTGGGCCATAACCAGGCCTCAACCAAAAGTGATTCAAAAGACCAACAGTCAGATGTAAGCTATCCTGACTTACAGTCTTCATGTAGACAAGAGGACAATGGCAGTACTATAACGATGGAGAAAGGCGATTTGAGGGAAGGTGTTTTGAAAATTCTAAAGAATATCATAGGACCCAAAACAGACTGGTCCAGAATCACTAACTGTGTGCAGAAGAAGGATGAAACTGTAAGTGAGTACACTGAAAGGTTTTGTCAGTCAGCTGCAGCATACAGTGGAACAGCTGACACTCCAGAGAAGGTACTGGATGATAAAGGTCCACTAGCTTGAACATGGTTTGATGGTCTTTTAGAATATAGAAATGCTCTGTCTTTCTTAGACCTCACATGGTCGAATAGAACCCTGCAAAGCAACTTGGGAAAGAAACTCTGATGTTAAAGCCAGAGTAAAGATTGCAGCAGCATCCTTTAAGGTAAAAACAGAGAACCGACAGGAACGTAAATTTCCTAAGAGGGAGGGCAGTTGTCATTACTGCGGCAAACCTGAACACAGGATGAAAGAATGTAGGAAAAACAAACAATACGTAAGAGAAATGAACAAATCAGCTTTTACACAGTCTTCTAGCAATGCTAAAACAGAACCTCCCCACTACACCAAACTCGTTGGGCAGCTTGCTAAGGTGCTAACTGTTAAGGCTGAGAGTTCTTAATTACCCCAGTAATCTACAACAGAGATGAAAGACTCTTTGTAAACAGAACAAAGGGAAGTTGACTATCACTTCCCCCCACTTGGGGACACTTGGTTAAGTACACTCACAGCCATAACTGTTATATTACAGAATATTTAATTCAGTCACCCATCCTCTGTTATGATGTCTACCAGGACTGATGTTTAATTAGAGGACAGAAATGTAGTGATTGCATTGTTTTGGAAATACATGTATTTTTGTACTGCATAAAACAAAACTCATGTCTCACACTATACAGTGTGCACAATACCTAAAGGGACAGACTAGAACACACAAACCAGTGAGGAGCCCCAGGGAAGAACCGAAGTGCAACAGGCCTCGGGGGCCAACCCTGTGGTGAAGACTTCCTCATAGGTTTTCCCCATTAGTTGTTTTATCCCCACCTCACTGGTCCTTAGGTGTCAAATTAAGATTAGGTTAAGAAAAAAAATACACTATTGTCAGTATTTTGTCCTGTCCTGTTCTGTTTTCCTAGTGTTTTCCCCCCCATGTTTCATAGTCATTTTGGTTTAGTCCTTGTCTCCCCCTTTTGGTTCATGTTCAGTTGGTTTAGTCTTGCCCATGTTTGTATTTCCCCGTCGTTATCCTTGTTATCTCGTTTGTAACCACACCCCTGTTTCAGTGTATATAAGTCTGTGTATGCTCACTCCCCTTTGTCAGTCTATAATGTTACTTCAGTCTGGTTTTTGTTATATGTTTCCCTTTGTTTTCAATAAATACCCGTTTTACTTTTACTCCTGACTCTCCATTTCCACTCCTCATCCTGCTACATCTGTGACAGATAGACTGACCCATACAGAAGATGAATCGGGCTGAGGCAGACCTGGTGAGACTGCGGCAGGGCAGTCGGAGTTTGGAACAGTATGTGGCGGATTTTGTCGAGCTCTCATATCAGGTGGGCTGGCCCGATGCCTCTCTCGGTGCTGTGTTTTTGATGGGACTGAATGATGAGACGATTCGTTGCGATTCTCCTGCCTGTAATTTCTCCTTGATCGAACTGATCAATGTCATTCTTTATTTAAATTGCTCAGATTTTGAACTCGAAGAAGTAAAGAGTGTCAGGTCTCATCGTTCAGTCCCCTCTGAAACACGTCACGTCGGGTCAGCCTGTCCTAAGCCGAGAATTCCCACATAACATGCCAACGGATCAGACCGCCAGCCCAGTCTCAAATCTCCAGTCATCCTCCAAAGCTCTGCCGCTGTCCTCAGCCCGATGCGGCCGGCCCCCTCTCCGCGCTCTAGTCTGCCGGCCGCCGCCCAGTGCTCAAGCCCGCCGGCTTCCTCTCCGCGTTCAAGCCCGTCAGCCACCAAACCAGCGTCAGCTCACAAAATGGCCGCCACGTCTTCACGCAAGATGGCTGCCACACCAGAGTCTGCAAGCAACATGGCTGCCATGCCAGAGTCTGCAAGCAAGATGGCTGCCACGCCAGAGTCTGCAAGCAAGATGGCTGCCACGCCAGAGTCTGCACGCAAGATGGCCGCCGTTCCTGAGTTCCCGGCCAAGATGGCCGCCAAGCCTGAGTCCCCGGCCAAGATGGCCGCCAAGCCTGAATCCCTGGCCAAGATGGCCGCCGTTCCTGAGTTCCCGGCCAAGATGGCCGCCGTTCCTGAGTACCCAGCCAAGATGGCCGCCGTTCCTGAGTTCCCGGCCAAGATGGCCGCCAAGATGGCCGCCAAGCCTGAGTCTGCACCCAGCCTCCCTGAGTCTCCGCTGGTTCCGCCCAGCCTCCCTGAGTCTCCACTGGTTCCGCCCAGCCTCCCTGAGTCTCCACTGGTTCCGCCCAGCCTCCCTGAGTCTCCGCTGGTTCCGCCCAGCCCTCCAGTGACCGCGCCGCCAGAGCGCCCTCCAGTGACCACTTGCCCAGAGCCTGCTCTCCCTAAGTCTGCGCTGGAGACGCCCAGCCCTCCAGAGTCTCTGCTGGGGTTGTCCAGTCCTCCAGAGCCTGCTCCCCTAGAGCGCCGTCCAGAGCCTGCTCCTCATAAGCGCCGTCCAGAGCCGACGCCTCCAGCACGCCCTCCTGCTCGCCTTCCAGAGTCAGCGCGCCCTCCAGAGCCGGAGCTCTCTCCTGCGCGCCCTCCAGAGCCGGTGTTGCCTCCATCGCCCCCTCCAGAACTGGCGCTTTCTCCAGCACGCCCTTCAGTGCTCTCCTGGGTGGACTATGCCCTAGGTTCCCCCAAGAATTTTTTTTTTTTTTTGGGGGGGGGGGGGGGAGCTACTCCCCTGATCAGCCATGGCCACCTGGATTGTTTACTCGGCCATGGCTTCCTGAGCCCCCAGACCCGCCATGGCCTCTTGGACTGTCTGCCCTGGAGACCGCCCCTGTATCCTGTGTTCCCTGTATCCCTGTCTAGCGGTCTCCAGGGCGCCCACCCTCCCTCTCCTATGGATGTTAGATGGCGCGAGACGCGCCTTTTGGGGAGGGGGGTGTAATGTCAGTATTTTGTCCTGTCCTGTTCTGTTTTCCTAGTGTTTTTCCCCCCATGTTTCATAGTCATTTTGGTTTAGTCCTTGTCTCCCCCTTTTGGTTCATGTTCAGTTGGTTTAGTCTTGCCCATATTTGTATTTCCCCGTCGTTATCCTTGTTATCTCGTTTGTAACCACACCCCTGTTTCAGTGTATATAAGTCTGTGTCTGCTCACTCCCATTTGTCAGTCTATAATGTTACTTCAATCTGGTTTTTGTTATATGTTTCCCTTTGTTTTCAATAAATACCTGTTTTACTTTTACTCCGGTTCCTGACTCTCCATCTCCACTCCTCATCCTGCTATATCTGTGACAACTATACAATCACTAGAAGTTTAATGTAATAAATAAAACCACTATACGATCAACAGAAGTCTAAAAATGTCTATGCATGAATACTGCTGGTCTGCTGTTTCTTTGTTTTCTTGTGTTTCAGGTATGTGTATATGCCAAGTCATCTTCATACTTGAAACCCTGGTGTAAAGCATCGCTTCAGACATCCAAGCTTCATGAGGACAAAGAGTCATCTGAGTGAATCTACATGGGAAACAGACTACAGAAAACAGACTTCACTGCTATTAAGGCGCCATAGACCTCAAGACTTCCACTCTTATACTACATGATTTTCTGTGACATCATGTAGTTTGTGCGATGTTACCATCCCTTGTCATATGTGTCAACAGTTATGGTTCTGAAAAGAACTATTAAACCTAAGTAAATCTAGGACAAGACACAGAATAAGTTGTATGTGCCTGTAACTTTTTCAAGTTACCTGACTGCAAGATGGGGCTTATGTTAATAAACATAGGCTATAGAATGGACTTATGGAGGTTTAAATTTGTATTATGTGACAGTTATTAGAACTCTCAAAGGACTGAAGGATTACAAATTTTAGAATCTGTTCAAATTTATAAAAGATTAAACATAGGTTCCAAAATAACAGCAAGAACTGAAAAGTTATGTATATTGTGATTTCTAAGAGCAGCCAGCCCAGGCCCTGAAACAGAATATCTGGCATGTTTGCTAAGTTAAGTGTGAATTCTAAGCTCAAGGTACAACAGTGCCTTTTGTTTAGCACCTTTGCATTTGAATGCTAAATAGATCAAGGTCAGGAAAATCCTACTAGGCTGATTATCTATATCACATTTGCATGCTTTGTTTAGATTGCCTCCACCTCTATGTATCCCTCACCCTTGGAAAGGTATATAAACTGTAATGTATATGCCTTAGTCAGACGACTTTTGATGACTGCAGCGACGCACAGCTAGTATCTCAATAAAGAGAAACTTCTGCTTCAAGATATCCAAAAACGTCTCCTGGTTTCGAAGAAAAAGTTCACAACATTTGCGTGGCAAAAGGAAGACCTTGTTCTTCTCTTTGATGTTGGACAAGGTCAACCAAAGGTGCCTCTCCGCAGCCACCATAGCTAAGAGACAAATCAGCGGCCCTCCATAGCTCGGCGATGTCATCAGCCTTCGCGTCCTCGCCTTCGTCCAGTTCTTTCAGCAGGTCAGCTTGGTACGCCTGCAGCACCGCCATGGTGTGCAGACAGGCACCAGCCTGACCCGCTACTGCATACCCCTTGCCCACCAGCGCCGAGGTGGTCCTCAGCGCTCTGGAGGGCAAGGCTGGATCCTCTGCCTTGGCGGAAGCGGGGGCCAGACCCGCGAGGAAAGCTGGTAAAGACTTCCTCCTCGAAGAGAGCCTTCCGGGAGCGGAGCAAACGCAAAGATATGCGCTCGCCATGCGGGCAGTCAGCCCCCTCGAGGGCTGACGCCGCAGGCTCTGCTCCCATACAGACAACACATAAGCTGTGTGTATCCCTACTTGAATAAAATGAGTGCAGGGAGGAACACACAGCTTAAAATGCTGCTGCTTATAAGATTCGCCCAAATAGCTTGTGTCTTAGACATGATAACGATAGACAACACTCTCAAAATGAAAGGTGTGCAAACTGGCATGATAAAAGGAGAGTTGGACACAACATGACACAGAGCGCTTGCTGAATGAAAGAAAGCTGACACTGTTCTCACTGCACGTGCTTTTAAGCTTCCTGGTCGCTTACGTCACCATGCCCGTGACGTCTCGCCGTTCCATTGGACTGAGAACACACCCCAGACAGCACACATACGTTGGGCCGACGTCGTCCTGACTTACAAAAGTCCATTGGCGCGATGTCGCTCAGAGGTCGTTTGCTAATCGGCAAGACGTCGCCGCGATGTCGGCATTTGATCGCAAATGCTCTCCGGTCGACGTTCTGCCGATGCAGCTTTAAATCCCTGCTGCTCTGCGTGGGCGCGGTTCACCGGCGTTTTGCTCATCCTTATTCTAACGTACCACCCGCGGCAGGAGCCGCTGGTTTATAATAAAACAATACACACCAAACCACTCTCAATAACTTTTGCTTATTTATTAACATTTTCAAGAAAGACATTAAATATATACATTTACATTTATCAGATACTTGTATCAAAAGTGACATACAAATGAGAAGCATTCACTCTTTCAAATATTACCTATGTTTTTTTACCACAGCATTTACAGTAAAACCATAGTAAAAAACGAAATCAATATTTCTTACTACAATAACCGTTGTTTAACAATGACTGTTGCAGTAAAACCACAGTAAGTACAAAACTAACCATTACTACAGTATTTGCAGTAAAACCATAGCAACCACATTTATTATGATTTAAAAAAATATGGTAACTACAGTCATGGTTACCACAAAACCATGGTATCAAAACCTTATGAACCAAAAAAAAAAACTTATTTACTACTTATGGTTGCTACATTTTGCTATTGTAAAACCGTGGTAAACTGCTCTATAATTATATACACACTTTATAATTGTTACGCCAGGCCAGCAGAGGGAGCCCTTACCCCCACTGACTGTTGCTGCCCCCTCTGCTGCCTCTATGGTAGCTTCCTGTCTGTCTTCCATAAAAGCCAGCTTCACACACACACACACATCGCGAAGTATTGATTTGCTCCTAGCGACTTTACCAAGCGTTTTCCCTTGTTCCCGGTTTCTAGTTTATTCCTGTCTTGTTTTCTAGTTTCAGTCTCAGTCATAGTTTAGCCTTGTTCATTGTTTTGTTTCATTGTTTGTTTCTTTGTTACTTTGTTTGCTCTCCTGGATTTTGACCCACGCCTGTTTATTGGATTACGCTCTTGGATTATCTTTGTTGATGCTGTTTGCTGGTGTTTTCGACCCTGACTGTTCGACCACGATCTGTTTAAATAAAGCCTTGCATTTGGATCCTCAATCCCAGTCGTCCCGCTTGTTACAGAATACTTCGCCACACCCGGATCCAGCGGCTTTGTTCCTCCACCAGCGCCACAACATGGACCCAGTTGACCAGCTTCTGCTACTACGACAAAAGGATCTCCCCATTGAGGAATACGTTCACCACTTCTGTAAGTTTGCATACCAAGTACCGTTTTATGATGAAGCTTGGCTCAAAGACTTATTTCGTTTTGGACTCAATGAACCCACAAGATCTTGGCTACCTGGAGGGGAATTTCAATGCTCACTGAAAGATCTGATAGATTATGCGTTGCTGTTAAATAACTCTCCCTTTACTGTGGGTGTTGTTGAGGAGCCACTGCATAAGATGTCTGCTAGCCCTGAGCCACAGCACAAGATGTCTGCTAGCCCTGAGCCACAGCACAAGATGTCTGCTAGCCCTGAGCCACAGCACAAGATGTCTGCTAGCCCTGAGCCACAGCACAAGATGTCTGCTAGCCCTGAGCCACAGTACAAGATGTCTGCTAACCCTGAGCCACAGCACAAGATGTCTGCTAACCCTGAGCCACAGCACAAGATGTCTGCTAGCCCAGAGCCACAGCACAAGATGGCCACCATGTCACAGCCCGTTCACAAGATGGCTGCCTTTCCTGAGCCTGTTCACAAGATGGCCGCCTTTCCTGATCCTGTTCCCAAGATGGCCGCTCTTCCAGACCCTGCTCACAAGATGGCCGCCTTTCTTGAGCCTGTTCACAAGATGGCTGCCGCCACTCCAGAGTCTGCACTCAAGATGGCTGCCGCCACGCCCAAGTCTTCTCACAAGATGGTTGTCTCTCCAGAACCACTGCCCAAGATGGCTGCTACGCCCAAGTCCTCTCGCAAGATGGCCGCCACGCCAGAGCCTGCTGCTAAGATGGCCGCCACGCCAGAGCCTGTTGCAAAGATGGCCACCACGCCAGAGCCTGCTGCAAAGATGGTCGCCATGCCAGAACCCGCTGCTAAGATGGCCGCCACATCCGAGCCTGCAACCAAGATGGCTTCCGTTCCTGAGTTCCCAGCCAAGATGGCTTCCGGTCCCGAGTCCTCAGTCAAGATGGCCGCTATGCCTGAGTCTGTTGTCAAAACAGTGGCTGCAGCATCAGACCCTCATGTTTCCATGACCTATCAGAGATTAATATCCAGCTTGGAGGACCCACCACTGCTATCAGCAAGAACAGTCAGTCTCTTACGGTCATTGCCTGTCAAGCCAGCGTCTGCTAACTCCACGTCAGCCAAGCCAACATCTGCTAAAACCACGTCAGCCAAGCCAGCACCTGCTAACGCTACGTCAGCCAAGCCAGCGACTACTAACGTCACGTCTGCCAAGCCAGCGCTCGCTAGCATCACATCAGCCAAGCCACAGCCTGTTCATGTCATGCCTACTGTTCCTCCTAAGTCAAGTCACGTTTCAGCTGAGGTTCCTGAGTCAAGTCAAGCAGCACTCCCTGATTCAAGTCAAGCAGCACTCTCTGAGTCAAGTCAAACAGCTCTTCCTGAGTCAAGTCAAATAGCTAATTCCTCAGAGCCAAGCCAAGTCACAGCCGCTCCTTCAACGTCCAGTCAAATTACAGCCGTTCCCTCAGAGCCAAGTCAAGTCACAGCTGATCCTCCAAGACCAAGTCACGTCTCCCCCGAGAGTTCAGAGCCAATGCTCCCAAGCCATGCAGAGCAAACGCTCCCAAGTCATGCAGAGCCAACGCTCCCTAGCCATGCAGAGCCAACGCCCCCAAGTCACGCAAAGCCAACGCTCCCGAGCCTCACGCCCACTGACCTGGAGGGCATTCCTCCGCCAATTGCATTACCTGTTGTGGCAATCGCCATTTTGAGTGTGTGGGCTGTACACTGCGCCCCAGTGGCCTCTTCTGCCCATGAGTCTGTCCACAAGTTTGCTCTGGAGGCTTCATCTGCATTCATGTCCGCTGCGCCTATACCTCTATTGGAGGTGGCGTGCATAGCGGAACTTCACGCTCTGCCAGCTCCGCCAAGGCTTCACGCTCTGCCCGCTCCGCCAAGGCCTCACGCTCTGCCCGCACCGCCAAGGCCTCACGCTCTGCCCGCACCGCCAAGGCCTCACGCTCTGCCTGCACCGCCAAGGCCTCACGCTCTGCCTGCACCGCCAAGGCTTCACGCTCTGCCTGCACCGCCAGGGCGTCACGCTCTGCCTGCACCGTCTATGCTCCCTGCTCTGCCAGCACCACCAGGGTTCCCTTCTCTACCTGCTCCGCCAAGGTTCCTGGCTCTGCCTGTTCCGCCAAGACTCCTTGCTCTGTCTGCTCCGCCAAAATTCCCTGCTCTGCCTGCCCCGCCAAGATTCCTTGCTCTGTCTGCTCCGCCAGGACTCCCTGCTCTGCCTGTACCGCCTAGGCTCCCTGTCATCTGTCTCGGCTTTTGGGGCCGTTCCAGAAGTCTTTGTCTGCCCAGTAACAGCCACGAAAGCCGTTCCTGAAGTTCCTGTCTGCCCAGTCACGGCCATGGAGGCAGCGTACTCCTACGAACTCTTTACTTCTCTCCTTGCTCTGTCTGCCTCATCTGTCTCTGCTCTCCCCAGGTCCCAGTCCATGATGCGGCCGCCTGTTCCGCCCTGGAGGGCATCTGCCCCTCCTGTTCCGCCCTGGAGGGCTCCTGCCCCTCCTGATCCGCCCTGGTGGGCTCCTGCGCCTCCTGTTCCGCCCTGGAGGGCTCCTGCGCCTCCTGATCTGCCCTGGAGGGCTCCTGCGCCTCCTGATCCGCCCTGGAGGGGTCCTGCGCCTCCTGCTCCGCCCTGGAGGGTTCCTGCGCCTCCTGCTCCGCCCTGGAGGGTTCCTCCGCCTCCTGCTCCGCTCCGGAGGGCCGCTCCGCCTCCTGCTCCGCCCTGGAGGGGTCCTGCGCCTCCTGCTCCGCCCTGGAGGGCTCCTAAGACTCTTGCTCCACCTCAAAGGACTGCTCTGCCCTGGAGGGCTCCTGAATCTCCTGCTCTGCTCTGGAGGGCCTTTGCCCAACCTGTTCTGCCTCAGTCTCCTGGCCCCCCCACCGCTCCCCTGGACTGTTTCTTCCTGTTGTTTTTTGGAGCATCTGGAAGCCGCTCCTTGGGGGGGGGGGGGGGGGGGGCCAGCAGAGGGAGCCCTTACCCCCACTGACTGTTGCTGCTCCCTCTGCTGCCTCTATGGTAGCTTCCTGTCTGTCTTCCATAAAAGCCAGCTTCACACACACATCGCGAAGTATTGATTTGCTCCTAGCGACTTTACCACAATGAACAAGGCTAAACAATGAACAAGGCTAAACTATGACTGAGACTGAAACTAGAAAACAAGACAGGAATAAACTAGGAACTAGGAAACCGGGAACAAGGGAAAACGCTGTTTGTTTCTTTGTTACTTTGTTTGCTCTCCTGGATTTTGACCCACGCCTGTTTATTGGATTACGCTCTTGGATTATCTTTGTTGATGCTGTTTGCTGGTGTTTTCGACCCTGACTGTTCGACCACGATCTGTTTAAATAAAGCCTTGCATTTGGATCCTCACTCCCAGTCGTCCCGCTTGTTACAATAATACTTATCATTTGAAAGTAGGTTTACAGAAAATGCATTATTCCAAGGTTACAATGAAAAAAAAAAAGAGGTGACTGAGACTTACTGGGAAATATCATTTAGCAACAAAGAAATGTCCATATGACAGCAGCTCAAAGATAAAGGTAATTATCTATTTTTATTGCCACATCAGAATCTAATCTATCTTCATGGCAAAAACCGATGTACAATATTACAAGAGCTACATGAACACACACACAAAAAAACTGAGCAAACACTACAGCAGTTAAAATGTTTTAAGTTATATGATACAAATTTTAAAATCTTTTCTGATAAAACCTTACTAAAGTCTCTAGTGAAGTGTTCAGTTAAACACAATCCGTTAACATTATTAAAGGGTAAGTTCAACAATTTTCAATCCACTTTGTACGTTACAAAGTTGCTAATATATGTAAAAGATTTCTCAGAGATCCCCAGTTTATTTATGAGCAAAACTCTGCTGCATGACGGAAAACACAGTATTTTGTCATTTTGTTGATGCAAAAAGTGTTTTTGTCAAAACTCATCATTTCATTATGAGTCATCCTGCAGAGTGTTGCTTATAAGTAAAAAGGGATTTATAGGTAAACATAACTCATTTACAGATTTACAGATATTAGAAACACTGCAATAATACAAAGCGGGTTGAAAATTGATACCCTTAAAGGCAATATAAGAATAATATTTCACAGTTTTGTATGTCCATGTACAATTGGCATCATCTGAAGTATTGTTGAGTGTTGCCGTCTTCTGAAGTCTTCACAAGTAAGGCTGGATCCGATCTTGAACTGGCGTAACCTCTGGTAACCTTGGGATGGGCATCCAGAGAAAGAAACAGGAAAGCAAAAGGAGAAAGATTAGCATAGCAGCTGTTCATATTATTTCAGACAAAGGATGATTTATTTAAATTACATATAACTGTAGTGCAATGTTTTGAGATGTGCTTAGCTAAAAATGTGTATTTTAAATTAATTTAAACAAAAAGATTGTACCTGACCCCCGGACATGATCAGGAAGACTATTTTACAGTTAAGGAATAAAATACAAAAAAATTGCTTATATACTTTAGGGGACTTTGATACATCCTCACTATTATCAATAGTCCAGAGTTTTGTAACCTCATTACAGGCCAAGTACTATAGCTGCTGTTGCCCGTATTTGTGCTTATTTTGATCTGGTTTAATCACAATAAGAATTTTTATAGAACCCTTGGTAAATATATTATTTGCCCTCAGTATTCAGGGAACAGACACAGAATGGACTACATATGCCACAGTATCATTTTAAGGGTTAGTTCACCCAAAAATGAAAATTCTGTCATTAATTCCTCACTCTCATGTCATTCCAAAGCTGTAAGACCTTTGTTCATCTTCAAAACACCAATTAAGATGTTTTGGATGAAATCTGAGAGCTTTCTGACCCTGCCTAGACAGCAAGGGCCCTGACACGGTCAAGACACAGAAGGGTAGTAAAAGCATTATTAAAATAGTCCATGTGACATCAGCGATTCAACCTTCATTTTATGATGCTACGAGAGTACAAATTTAGTTTCTTTTGTGCACAAAATTACTCTCATAGTTTCATAAAACTACAGTTGAACCACAGATGTCACATGTCACAGTTTCAACAATGTCATTACTACCCTTCTCTGTCTTGACTGTGGTGGTACCCTTGCTGTCTATGCAGGGTCAGAAAGCTCTTGGATTTTATCAAAAATATCTTAAATTGTGTTCAGAAGATGAAAGGAGGTCTTACGGGTTTGGAACAACATGAGCATGAGTAATTAATGACAGAATTTTCATTTTTAGGTGAACTAGCCCTATAAGTGGGAGGTACATCATAACTGTAATGTGCACTTCCTTTCAAAAGTTTGTCTTTGAAATAAGACGCTTCTGCTCACCAAGGCTGCATTTATTTGATCAAAAATGAAGTAAAATCAATAATATTGTAAAATATTATTACAATTTAACAGATTTTTGTGAATATATTGTGAACTTAATTTCTTTTTATCAAAGCTGCATTTTCAGCATCTTTACTCCAGTCTTCAGTGTGACATGATCCTTCAGAAATCATTCTAATATGCTGATTTTGTCTATGTCTTGTCCTGTTCTGTTCTGTTTCCCAAGTGTTTTTTCCCCTATGTTTCTAGCTATAATGGTTTAGTCCTTGTCTCCCCCTTTTGGTTTATGTTTAGTTAGTTCAGTCATGCCCATATTTGTATTTCCCCCTCGTCATCCTGTTATCTCGTTTGTGATCACGCCTTGTCTTTTGTGTATTTAAGTCTGTGTTTGCACTCCCCGTTTGTCCGTCTATGATATTGTTACTTCCGTTTGCTTGGTTACATGTGCTCATCTCCTGCTCCCGGTTTTGTTTATTTGTTATCTTTATTCAGTGTTTTATTTTCAATAAACTTTATTCACGAGTTCGCCCTTACATCTAATCTGCTTGAGCGAGTAATAAGCATATTTTGG